>NC_141765.1:83123578-83274620 GCF_982258835.1 Parasteatoda tepidariorum
TCGTATTCTTTGTTAAAAGCAAGTAGATAAATGAAACTAGGATTATTTTTTTAAAAAAGTCTATTTATCCTACCTATTTTCTTTATTTTATTTATTATTACGTTTTTTATTTATATATTTATTTTTATTTTTTATTTCTTTTTAAACGGGAGTATTTCTTTATTCTTAAGACACATAACATGTAAATCATCTTTATAAAGGTTTTGATTTGACATCATTTTCCCGCATTTTTCGTAAAAAAAACTTCAAAGATTTGGTACATATACGGGATTTAAAAAAGTTCTACTTGAATGAATTTAAGAAATATAGATCAATATAGTTCTAGTCTCAATATATTTAGTAAACTTTTAAAAAATTATTTAGAATAGATATAATATATTTGAGTTTTTCATTATGTTTAAAAAAATGGTTGTTGTTTTCAAATATTTAAATGGCACAATGCTCAAAAGGTTTTTCTAAATTACTTGATTGATATATTTAAGTAAAAATAAGTTATAAACAAGTTGATTAAAGAAATTAAGTTTAATCTAAATATTTTTTTACGTAAGCATTACTTTACATTATAATTCTTCAATTTAAGCTATATAAATATAATTTCTCATAAAACTTATCTTTAATGAAGTTCAGAATTTGGATTGCATTAATATCAAACAATATATTATTAACTAAAAAAAATGTTCTTCTTATCAATATTGTTTAAAAGTTTGGAAAAAAGCAATAGAATTCAATTTTTAATTGTTTATTGTGCATGTACGTTAACATATACTTTTCTTGTAATTTTCCATTTTTCATTTTTCCATTTTCAATTTCTCAATCGCTAAAATAATTAAAATAAAAATTCTTTTAAAATTACAATTGCTTAACATTTTTTAATACGTAAACTAACCAAGATAAAATCTATTCAAATAAAATTTCATCAAAGTAAATCTATGTCATCATTTGTTTTAAAAAATACAAATCATTGATATCCTTGTCAGAACTTATTATCTCTACTGAAAATTGCGAAAAGAATACAATCGTCTATTGTTAACTTGAGAAATAATAATAATTTTTTTTATTTGTTTCAGTAGCTGAAAATTATTAATTAATTTAAAATATAAATTGGATGCAATACATTTTTTTTTCACACTATATTTCTGTTTGATTGTAACGCCTTATTATTATCAATCATTAATAATCCTGATTCGATGAAAAATTAATTTTTCAAAACACTCTTTAGGTACGTAGTAATTACATATTTCTTTTCTATTGACGAATTCCAATCATATTTTATTCTTAATTTCAGAGAAGAACTTGCTATGAGGGTTGACTTGACTGAAGCCAGAGTTCAAGTAAGTTCTAGTATTTTTTGTATTATTAGAAATTATTTAGGCCAAGTTGTATAGATTGTCTTTTAGAAAAATAAATAAGTAAGAAAAAATAAATAAACTGCGTTCCACTTTTAGCTTTGTTATTCCAAATTACATTAAAACTCGATATATTTTTATAACGCTCGGTGAAAGGTTAAGAAATAATATTTTGATTAATATATCATTGACTGAAATAAAAATTCGATCTGATTATGTCAATGCAAAATTGATGCAATTTGTGCATACTGCTTTCAAAGTTTATTTTAGATGCTTTTTAGGAATAATTAGTAAGTTTAAATACGCTTAAGAATAAATAATATTGCAGTTGTATTAGATTATCAATGGAATTAACTTCATATGAAATGTCCGAAGAATATATGGCAAAAATGTTAAAATTAAAAAATATTGTTAGATTACGCAGATGTAAGGAATAATTCAAATGTTTATGAGACGATAAACATGCAGATATAACATGTTAAGCATTTTTTTATAGTTGGATATAGTTTAAACTCATTTGAGAAAAAAGTTAAAGGTAATTAATTTTTGGAAGATTTTATTGAAATAACTAAATTTATAAAAGGAATTTTAAATCTATTCAATTTCATAAAAATATTTGTATTTTAATTCTGCTATTGGCTAGATAATAGTGTAGTTTAGTATAAAAAATTTAACATTTTATTACATTCTGGTTTGAAATTTATATCCTTTCCTAGAGGTCATTTAAGATAAGTATATTAGTTAAAGTAATTGATAATTAAATGCATTTTAGTAATATTTTCTTTTCATCTACGAAAATCCTTTCATATTTTTAAAAATAAATGGATTTTTTTTCCTATCTAAAATTCCAAAAAAGGGCGTTTGAAATAACTCTCGAAAAAAGATATGTAACAAATATTTTCTTTGATGGCTTTGACTATAAAAAAATAATTGTTCTGATACACGAAGAAATGTTTGCAAACTCAGGTGCTACCACTAAGGTAATGGTAAAATTATTTACTGACGTCAAAGCTCCGGTTTGAATCGGGCTATAGTACAACCATTAGAGCTAACTAAAACATTTTTTTTATAAAATCAATCGGATTGATAACTTATAAAAAAGAAAAACAATGAAAATTAATAATACTTTTTAATCGCTGGGTCAAGAAATGTAGCAAAAACGTTCCAACAAAACGAATTATTTTTCCTATAATCGCTTATTCGTTAATTCTTTTCCCAAGAAAAATCCTTAATCCTAATTCTTAACTAAACAGAAGTCTTAATATTATTTGCTCTTTCTCTCTCATAAGAACCAAGCAGAAGCAAATACAAACACAGAAATAAGTGGATACCCAGAGAAATCCTAACCATGTTAGGTACTACGTTTCTGGAATTTGTACGCTGAAAGCGTACAAATTATGATTTCGTAGAAAACATACCGATTTTTGTGTTCCTCAATAAAAGTTCAAATGCTTAAACCATTTGCAGGTTTATATAAGATGTAGATATTAGTTATAAAAAATCAAGCAAGAATTGTTTTTGCGTACAATTTTTTTCTTTATATTTTGTACTGATGCAAATTTAGCAAATGCTTTCAGCCTTTCTAGGTCAAACTCATACAATTCCAGTGTATGAATATGCAGTATCTCCACCTTTAGCAGTACTCTTGAATATGTTTTGACATTGTATGCGTGAATTAATGCACATATTCTTAATTTCATCACTGTAGAACCAGACTGGCAGCATTATGAATCCTGCTTTTTTTTAAGTATAAATTCTCAATCAGATTTAATATTTGATGCATTTCTATGCAAATCAAGTAACATTATTTTGATTTAACGTTAATCTCTTGATTATTTCTGAGTCATGAAAAAGAGATTAAGTCATGCTGAAATATACTGTCAAACGTTTCCACATATGGAAAAATTCTACATTATAATATTAATATGGTTCAAAGGAAATTAAGCTTGCAGCTCCATTTGCTTAGAAAAAGAAAATTAATTTGCACAGTATAGTATAAATCTTTTTTAATTTCAATTTTATTGTGGAGGAAATTTATTTCCGATCTCCGACAGGTAAGCACTTTTTTTTCATTGAAAAGTCCCAATATGCATCCTTATTAGTCGTGAAGACGGAGGTAAGATTAGTTTTAAAGTTCATCTTTTTCTTTTGACCTTTTTACCTATTTTCTCTAAATTTTAATTAACATACTAAGCAGATATCGTCTTTAATATTTGGTAGGTAATCTACACATTGATGAGAAAGAGATGTATCATTACGCTAAATTTACTTGAATTATATTGATAGGAATTACTTTATAATCTTTCTCTTTTAATGTACTATCATTTTTCTTTTATCTGTCCAGAAGGCAGAAGATTTCAGCAATCAATTTCGAAAAATTTGTTCCAACTTCGAGGGAGCCATTACTACTTATTGAAGTTACTTTGCCCACCAACGATGGGTGGTAACCTTTAGACCCCTTATCCATTGACCTTTACCTCACGAAGTAACATTTCAGCAGTTCATTAATGAGTATGGTCTGCCCATCAATAACATTGCATTAACCTTAATAACGCTGTTCGCACCTCTGGCGAGGATTCTAAGATCACGGTTTTATCAATAGCAGATTATGATAATACTTTTGTTTTGTCTGGCTTTGTTTTTTATCTGAATAGTTTTATCACCTTTTTGAATTTATGATCATTGCTATTGTATTTTTCTTTCAATAGTTTTACACTACTTTTTTTTTTGCTGTGCTTTTAATTATCATGATCGCTTTCATGAATAAAAATGTTTTCCGAGTCTATTATTTACGTAAAACTTAGATTTCTCCGCTTTGATTAATAGTTATAAAACCAGATAGTTTTTAAGCCAATGGTAGGAAACATTCATTTAATTAGTTGTTTATTTTTTAAATTAACAATTTTAGTTATTTTTAAGCTTTCTTTCTAAATTTATGCTTCCGTACAATTTTATTTAGAATATTGTTCGCATTTGCGTTTTAACGCTAATACGATCAAATGAAATAGATTCGATCAAAATTTAACTCAAAGTAAATACTTATGATCTAATATTACTATAGTCCCTAAACTCTAATGAAACAAAATCAGAGGATTTGTCAAAAATTTATAAAAAAATTGAAATTGCTTTCTCGCATTTATTAAGATATTTTCCATTGCGAATGCATTTTTTTCTTTCATTATAGTTGTACATGCCAATAAATTTTTCATGCATTCGAAAAATGGCTGCATAAAAGGTATATAATAACGAGAAAGATTTTTTGAAGTATTTATAATGTTATCAGCGTTTTACACATTATTTATATTCCTCTTTATTCCTATTATTCAAAGAGGAAAAATTTTGATAGAAAAAAAACTATTATTATGAGCAGATATTAAGAATTCAAAATTTTTAATCACATTTGAAGAAACCGTAGTACAATGTTTATAAAACGTTAAATCTGAAATTACTTCTCAGCATATATTTTAACGTAAAATTTACTTTATTGTGTTACTTTTAAAAGCACCAATAAAAATGTGATGAGTGGCTTCAAAATTTTTTTGGTGTATTGAATATTTTAGTTTAAATTTACCTTTTTAACAATAATCGTTGGATTTATCTGACAATTTTAATTAGTTGATAAAAAATTATCATAAGCGTAGGACAATCGAATGATTATTTAAATGATTAACAAAGAATTACTTTATATCTATGCATATATATATATATATATATATATATATATATATATATATATATATATATATATATATATATATATATATATATATATATATATATATATATATATATATATAAATATATATATATATACTATTTGCTAAAAAGAATATACCATATATATATATACCATTTGAAAAAAAAATCGGAATTTTTCTATAAAAGAAAGGGAAAAAAAGTTGTAGAAACACAAATTTGAATATATTTTGTAGATAATACTCTCAGCTAATACTCTTATAATTGAAACGTCTCAGTGAAATAAGCAGATCAAAGGTTTAAAGATCTTAAAAGAAAACGGATGATAGATTAAAGGAAAAACTTTTTTTTCAGGAGCGAGAAAATGTGTGCATGATTGGTAACGATCGAAAAATGGTTTAATCAAGAAACTACAAATAAATTTTTTAAACAAGATGGTCATAAAATGTTTAATTTGAAAAAAACTGTTTATGAAAGCAAAATTTTTTATTTTAGATAATTCAATCATTGATACAAGCGTTAAATTATGATAAAAATTGAAAGTAATTTAAGTAAATTTATTACTTATTAAATTTAAAAAAAAATGGAATGACTGAGTTATAAGGGCTATAAATGAGCAATAATTATTCTAGTTTCCATTCCTTATAGATTTCATGTTCACCATGTGACAATAGGCATTTTTATTCGTTTTTAAGATTTTCGTCAAATAAAAAGAAGAAAAAACTAAAAACAACCACTAGAAAATTTAAGTATCGCAAGAAGTCTAAAGGCTTTGATATTTCGATTTTTAATATTTCTTCATAGAATTTTTAATAATTAATAAAATTTAGATGACTAATTTCCCACAGTAATCCGGTTGGTCATATACACAATCCATAAAATATTATCTTTCAGGCTTAATGATGAAGCAATCTAAAATTTTCTTAAAAAATGTAGTTTGTTTTTTTAATATACCTGCTTTATTTTTTTAATTTAAATTTAAATGAAATTTTTTTTTGTATGAAGCAATGATATCTCGAAAAATTTAAGTTTTACTATACATGAATTGCATTGTATAAGCATTGCTGTTATTGTGCTTTTTATACTAGTAGAATTGAATTATATATAGACTGAATTTAGAGATTTTATTTTAAATTTGAATTAACCCTTCGGTATACGCCCTCAGAAGACTAAACTCAGAAGATTCATTCGCTGAAATTCGACGAATTTAATGTGAAATAATGACTAAAAGTGGTATTGTTTCCTTTCATTCTTTTCTATTTCCGTTTTTTTTTAATATTTCGACACGAATATTTCGAACTATTCAAGGTCAAATTTTAAAATTCTATTGTTGCGCTTGCTGCTGATCAATTCCTAGTAAATTTAAAAATTATACTTTTCTGACTTTATTCTTTAAGATATTAAACAGGAAAAAGGTATCCGCTTATTAGGCAAGACAAGCAGATACCAAAATTACTGGGAAACTTGCTCAAAAGTTGCATCCATAAAAATAATAATTATTATTAGTTTTTATATGGAAAGAAAATTTTTGATCAAAAAAGATGATTATGAATAAATCATAATATTTATTCATTTATTTAGATTGCATTTGATTTTCTTCATCAAACTGAATCCATGGGTTTATAAAAGAATAATTTAGAAAAGAAATACATTGAGAAAATCATTTTAATCTGATTTTGCTCACTTCCTTTTGTGACTTTTTAATATTTTTTACCGATATAGTAACGAAATAATTTGCATATATTTTACTTCAGTTATTTTACGGTAGTCAAAATGTGCAACAGATTTTTATCAACACTCTTTAAAAAATTGATTTTCTACGAGGATTATCAAAAAAAAACCTTGCATTTTTTAAGAAGAGACTAAAGAAGAAAATTAAGAAAAATAATAAGTTTTTTTTTAATATTTTTTATTAACTTATTATATTTTTTAAAACAATTTACTTATCAATTTTCTTATTTTTTCCCTTGTTTTCTTTGCATTTTTAACTCATATATATATATATATATATATATATATATATATATATATATATATATATATATATATATATATATATATATATATATATATATATATATATATATATGATTAAAATTTGGACTAGTTAATGGTTACTTAATGTAATAGTGTGTTTCGAAATTTTTATTTCATTTTATTTCACAGAAACATTGTGAGACACGCTTCAAGATGCGATATTAGGGGTTTTCAACTCATTTTGGAGAAATAAATCTGATTGATTTCTGCAATTAGATTATGCCCCCTCCCCAAGACAATGGTTTTTCACGATCCGGGTAGAAATTGATTGCAGAAACACTGACAGTAGATGAATGTATTTTTCTTCGAAAAAATCTCTCGTTGCCCATTTAAAATCGATTCTTCAACAATCGTAGCCTTTTAACCACACAATGTGTAATAATGAGCATTGTAAAACCGTGCTGCTATCAAGCAATTCATTTTTTTTTATCTCTTTGTGATAATTTTTCATTTATTTCTAACCTCTTGTTAAGACTATCGTCGCAGCAATTTGTACTTATCTTTTTGATATAAATTACTCTTTATCTTAATGTGCCTTCTAACATCGTGACTACTGTTCTATTGATTTGCGGCTTATAACTCGATTGTTTTTAAGTGAAAAAATGCATACATCTTTCCTCTTAGCTTCGAATTCTATTTCAATATATTGTTTTAATTAAATACAAGAAAGAGAGTGATTGAAAGTTGCATATAATATGGTTTCTAGAAGGAAAACATTCAAATGTATACATTTTTACAGCTTGTTTTAAGTTTTGTAGGGCAATTAATTAATACTAGTATTTATTTGTGATTTTTAAAATAGATTGCTTAAAAACATGTATTGAGACGCTGCTTTTTAAAAATCAGATGTATTTAGCTTTTTTTTTTCATCGTTGGCCTTTTGGCGACGAAGAACCAGTCTCCTTGGAAACGCGTTGTTTCTCTATACATTTTGAATGTATATGTACTTATGCATTTCAAAATTTGCATTAAATCTTTTTTTTTTTAGCAGTGATGGTTCAAGGAATAGAGAGCACACCTCTCAATGAGGTGCCCCGATACGAACTCCGCAACGAGCTCGCACCGACCACAGAGCTGACGTAAAATTTCCTCAGTGGTAGATGGATCATGGGTTAGAATCCCCCAGCTGTCAGGCTAAGTTTTCGTGGATTTTTTCTCCGTGTAAAGCATATGCGAGTTACTTCTATCAAAAAATCCCCCACGAAGGCAAATATCTTCCAATACTTGATCTAGAAGTTCTCTTGTCTTCTTGTTTGGGTTCAAAATTACGAGGCTACGGAGTTTAGTAGACTTAAAGTGGTCGTAATATTGTTAGTCGAAAACTCAAAATTGGGTCGGCTGTTAATCATGTTATCATTTTAAATGTTAATCATAATTAATAATTTTATTAATATTTTTTTGTACGTACGCTGATGTAAATTTTACCCCTTATTATTCCACAAAATCATTCAAATTTCTTGCAGCCTAAATACGTTAAGTTGAATAATATTATCACATTTTCTAAACTTGATTACCTGATACTATGATTAAACTTGTGTAAAAAACTTTAAATTAACACCGTATTAATGCAAATTTGAGTGATGTTATAGCTTGTGGTATCGATATTATCGCTCAACGTTGAACCTAGCGTATATGTCTTAGTAGCTGCCTTGTGGTTCTCTAACGTAAATATGAAACTTCACATTCCAAAACACACGCAGTTTATACAAACATGAAATCTGTTAAGTTGACCTTGTATTTTGTCCACCTGTCTAAGGTATCATGAACTAAATTTATTTTATACAATAAAAGATAATAAAACCTGCCTATCTTGCTTGTTGACTTTTTAAATTAATTACATTTGTTTGGGAAGATTTTAAAAGGTCATTTTAAGCCCTTTATAAGTTGACCAATTGTCTTATTATGCATTAAAGGTAACATGGATCACTTTCACTTCCAAACTATTCATAGATCTAAGAGAAACAGTTATTCATCATTGAAATTTTTTTCATTTACAAAATCAATTACTAAACCAAATTTTTTTTTTTCAAACTACTTTTTTTTTTTTGGATTTTATATTTTCGTACAAATATAATTCCGACAATCTAACAGATTTCTTAGTAACTATTAGACTGTTTTTTGTAATTAATAAATATCAAAATGTATTTTTGCTAATATTTAGAGCGTCCAAAGAAATAAATATATAAAAAGGGACGCCGGTGTCCCATCAAAGGGTAATACCATGCATTAAAATTTCGCCGATTTAATGTATTAGAATTGAAAACTAATCCACTAGGAAAAACTATTAAGGGTTTATCTATTCGTTAAAAAATGTTATTGATTCCTTTATTTTTTTATTTTTTTTTTCATCCAGAAATCAATAACAGATTTTTTGTAACAAAAGGGTTAATAAGTATTAAAAAATAAATTTTAAAATGCAATAATAACTATAATGTTTTCAAACTGCTTATTTCTAGAGAACTGATATTTTTAAAAACTATATAAAATAAATAACGGGTATACAACATCAATAATAATAATTTAATAATTAATAAATTCATATAACAAAATGTAATTCATTGTGGTTATTAATTTCATTTCTTAAGTAGTTGGGGTGTTTAATGAAATTTGAAGGTCATGTTAGAATTATTTAACTATCTTTATTTTAATTCTTAAGATGTAAAATTAAAAAGTTATAAGAATAATGACTCATCTCGCACTAGTAGACCATCCGTCTAAACTGATCTCAAAGAAATCTTCAGGAAGTGGTCAATTTCTACAGGTTTCATTTTAGAAAGATTCGATTGTTGGTCTTCAAATTGATTTCAGTTCATATATTTGTGGAGATTACATTTCTATCAGCCTCCTTTTAAGCTAGTTACATGCACGTTGTCCTCACTAACAAGCCTAGATTAAATCTCAAATACAACTTACAGTAGCAATTCAATAATATGATGATGATGTGTTCAGTGATATTACTAACTTGAGAGATAATAAGACAACGAGCCATCCTCATCAGATCGAGAAACTTACATAAGAACCTTTAAGAAGTCACGCAGTCTTTTGTTTACCTGTTTAACGAAATTTGAAAGTTATGATAAAAAAAGTAATCTTTATTTTCATTTGTAATATGTAAAAATAAAAAGTTATAAGAATAATGACTCATCGCGCACTAGTTAGCCATCTGTCTAAACTGATCGCTAAAGCAATTTTCAGCATGTGGTCAATTTCTACAGGTTTCATTTTAGAAAGCTTCGATACGGTGTCTCAGTTTAGGTAGATTTCACGTTGCTGTTCTTCAAAATTACTTCAGTTCATACATTTGTGGAAACTACATTTCTATCCTCCTCCTCTTAAGCTAGTTACATGCACGTTGTCCTCACTAACAAGCCTAGATTAAATCTCAAATACAACTTACAGTAGCAATTCAATAATATGATGATGATGTGTTCAGTGATATTACTAACTTGGAAGATAATAAGACAACGAGCCATCTTCATCAGACCGAGAAACTTACACAAGAACCTTTTAGGAAGTCACGCAGTCTTTTGGGAGAAAAAAAAACAACCCATGTTCCATTATTCATCTATTTTATGCATTATATTAAATTTAGAAACAAGTTTTACGGATTAAGGATTGTTAGGCATTGAATTTAAGACAGTACATGTCTTATATACACGCGATGGTAAAGTTAGTGTTCTTTTGGTATATTCTTGAGAACTTTATATGAAATTGGTGGTGGGACTAGGAAACTTTTCTATTGTGCAGGCCGATTGAAGAATACTACCGGAAACACGAATTAATGTATCATTAATGCCTTAATCTGAGCTCTTGGTGTGTAAGAATAAACAGTTGAACGTGCGTCTAAGATCGAAGAGGATAAACAGAAACTCCTGATATATATTTCTTAATTGAAGGGAGACATTGAATAAAACGCTCTTAATCTGGAAGAAAATAGTGCGGGAAAATTTAATAAGAACAGAAGTTGATAGTTGAGAACTATAAATATGACATTACATGGCCTAATCCTTAAATCAGAGCAACACATTTTAAAATCTTTCTATATTGGGAGAATAAGTGAATAGAATTTGCTGACCTTTATGTTTGAAATTCGTGTTCTTTTCAAAAGAATGGAAGTTATTGACGAAATTAAGTAAGAATTTATTTATGCGCTTGTCATTTTACTTAAATCAGAGGCTACTTATGCAAGATCATATTCAAAAGAAGCGATCAATATTTTTATATGCAATGAATTTGAGATCTTACTAAAATTATATTGTTTAAACAATGTTGAATTGAGTTAGACAACATTCAAGTGAGGTATTAAAACCAGCCTTCTTAGGTAATTATTATTATTCTTTTTGGGAGTTCTATGCTTATTATTTAACTTGAGTGTTAATAATGTGTGAGTGTTTCAAAATAGATCATTTCTATTTTACTTATTATTAATTTTTTAAAACTTCACCAAACCCAGGCTTTATTTTTCATGAAAATAGGATGCTAAGAATTTTGAAAAATAAACGAATTCCTTTTTTTTTATGAAATTTGAACTTTTTGGGACAAAATGAAAGTCACTTGAATGAAAATAAATTTTCAGAATCAAAATTAACGTAAACCACAACGAAATTACATTATTGAAAACAATTCTATTCTGACTAATTTTTTCAGTTTACAAAAAGATTTTGGTCAAGGAAAATTATCCTGAATGTTATTATTAAAAACATTTAGCAAAATCCAAAAATTTGGATTTTTGTTTCTTTTGTACAGTTTATGATAAGAGTTTTATTTATTTATTCGAACTTTTATAACAGTGATTTGCTTCAAATGCTTCAAATTCAGGATAGGGTTCGTTGAAAGTCTTTTGCACATTTTGCATATTTTTACATAGCGATCATAGCAATCAATTATAATTTTAAAAATAAAATTTAAATATTAGGCTTTTATGTCCTTTTTAAATTTATGTCCTTTTTTTATTAAACATTACAATATAAGACCATTTTTTATAAGTACGAGGATGCATTTTTCATTGAAATAAAAATTTTTAACAGAAAATCGGAAAAAAATTATTTACACTTATGGAAAATATATAAATTTTTTCATTGTCATTGAACAAAGCGTATTTTCTGAAACTGCTTGCAAGCTTTTGAACATTATTTCAATCCATTCTAAAATAGCAAAAGTTATACCCAGACAGTATTTATTAGAAATAATTTTACTTTTCATGTGTTAACAACCACTATAGAAAACTTTATGAATTATTGCCTTTATGCATAGTTTCAACAGTCGAAGTCTATCTGATTTATCAGGTATCACAAAATGGCAGACGAAATGAAAAATTAATTAAAGGAAAACAGAAGGAGATAAAATTGTATGGCTTACTACATTTTGCTTAGGAAAGAAAAAAATTATTCTAAGTTTTTAAATTAGTTGCAAAGTTCGTTATCAGATGGCGCTGTTAACTGAGAAACATTATAAAAAAATGCTTTTTTATAGTTTTTTTTATGTTTTCAGCTGCATGTCAGATTGATTATTCAGGCAGAAATATTTCCAGTTATCATGACTGCCTGTTGTCCTTTGGCTGTGCCTGTTTTTTAGTTTATCTCAGTTAGCAGCTCCATCTGTTGAACTTTGTTATCTTATTTAAAACTTTATGACAATGAAATCATTATTACCCTTAGCAGAAATCAGTAAATTGCACTTTTTTTATCTACTTCTATTTTTCTTCAATTTACTTTGCAGATTGTTGTTTATGATTTTAATAGAACAAGATTGCTAAATATCAAGAGACAACTTATAATTTAAATAGTCATAACATAAAAAAAAGGATTGATTTCTATATGCATTTTGCCCATTGAAGTATTTGATAAGAATGTCACTATACCCTATGTGATAAAGCATATACCCAATATTTTCTCCCTCATATAAAAAATTTAGGTTTTATATCATAGTAATGCTAAAACAGATGGATTAATAACAGGGTAACAAGTGTCTAAAAATGCTATTTTTTATAAAACTCTACCGTCTTATGAAGTAATTTTTTTAGCGAACACTATGCAAATTTTATAATTGTGTTTTGAAACTGTTATTCATGACTGTTGGGTTGAGTTCGTAACCAGAACAATTTCCTCATCTTCAACTGGCGCATTCTATTCTAATTAGGAAAATGTTGAAAATTGTAATATATAGAGCTGCTACAATTACTTGAATATAAAAAAAAACGTCTGCAATCAAACTCTTTAATATTTAAAAAATTACTTTAGCAATGCATTGTTTGGGTTCATAAAAATAACCAAAAATTGAGAACTATTCATTGATTTAAATTATTTTCACTTAAGTGAATTTTTTTTATCAAATTGCTAATTTTTTTTATAAAGTTTAAATGTTTGTTTTAAATATTTAAGTTATTCCTCATTTTAAAGCTTTCAGTCATGTCTGATGTGAAAGATACATATAAAATACGGTATAAAACAGTGGTGTAAATAACACCCCTGCGACCTCCGTGGTGCAAGGTGAGCGCATGAGGTTTGATGATGCACGTTCCAGAAAAACTAACAGCATGAGTTGCAATAAAAAAAAAAATTTTTGATATATTTTTTTAAAATAAACTTTGAGTATAATTATCCTAAAATAGTTATTTTCTCGCATTACTAATATAAATTTCATTTCAATGTGGTAAGTTGGAAATTATACAAAATGTTTCAAGTTAGTACCATTTTCTAAATTCCGTTTTTTTTTATCGTATTAACGATATTTTGATGTCTCAAATTAAAATACAAATAATAATTATGAATCCCGGAATGTCTCTTCACAATAGTATTTTGCTTCAAATTAAAATTTGAAATTTTTGTTTCAAGTCAAAGATAGGGCACTCTTATAAATTTGGCAGGAAGGCGCACCTACACTGCTAGAAATTTCTTAGAAAAGGTGGTTAAATAAGAATTTATTGAATGGTTATTTTACCATATTTAATCAAAACAGTCAAATAACCATAAATAAAATGGT
Organism: Parasteatoda tepidariorum; assembly: GCF_982258835.1. Taxonomy (NCBI): domain Eukaryota; kingdom Metazoa; phylum Arthropoda; class Arachnida; order Araneae; family Theridiidae; genus Parasteatoda; species Parasteatoda tepidariorum. The sequence goes on from NC_141765.1 coordinate 83,137,639, forward strand.
AATCAAACAGTTAAGTTTGATAAAAACTTTTTATTAACTATTTTCACCTACCAACCAGATTCTTATTTCACCAACTAGAGCCACCTAATGAAGCTACTTAGTTCTTTGCAACTGCGTACATATCATAGCCGAGCGGGATTATCTGTCTATCTCATGACCAGCAGAACTGGAATTCGATTCCTAGTGTTAACACCACAATATTTCCTCCATTCCATTCAACACATGAAGAATTTCCAGTGTCAGCCACTCTCCAATGCCTATTACCTTACGGAATGCCGAGCTCCTATGTCTAGTTAAATAATCATTTCTTACGTTTTTGAAAAAGGCTAGTTGTAAATGGTTAAAAAACTGTATAGTTTTGTATTCATGGTCTTATAACCATACTTTTTGTAAAAAAATGGTTTCAAAACCATAAAGGAAAAAAATTTTCTTTACCGTAAACTTTACTGTTAATCGGATGGACCGACAGCTGCCAGTTATTTTACCATAATTTTAAAAGGAAAATTTTAACACTGTAAGTCTATGTATGCCACTGGTATAAAATTAATGTTTTATTCCGAGACCCTCGAACCATTGCTTTTTTTTATTTTATTAGAATGGCGAAAGAGCTTCAAAAAATACCCTTTCAAACTTCAGGAATTAAAAATATACAAAGACACTCATTTATGAAGCAATCCAAAAAATAAAAAATAAAAAAAACAAATTAAAAAAATAAATAAATAGAAATAAAATAAAATAAATAAAAAAGATAAAATAGACAATCAGACTCAGAACGTAATTAGTTGCATGATATTACCTTCAAGAAAATCGACATTGAATCAAAAATTTTCGTCAAAAAATGCAAACAGTCAAAATGAAAGATCAGACTTTGCCCTGTTATTTTCCTACAACTACTTTAAAAGCAGCATCACCCTCAGTTTAATTACCGGTCCATCTCAATTACCTTTCAGTCTTTTCATTTTTTTTTTTTAGATGACTTCGGTGAAAAAAGCTCTCAATGTAATTAAATACAATTTAGATTGGGGGTGACGCCAATTAGGTTGAGGAGGGGGTCGCCATTAGTGAAGCAGAACCACCCATTAATTACAGCACAGGAAGCGTCCATTTTTGCTTTCACCACTCTTGGGGGTAGGTGCTCATATTACGCAGATTCAAGTAATGATATGAGGGGGAAAATAGAATTATTCTGTCCTCATTAACGTCATTCTTTCATGAATGAAATAGGTATTCCAGATTAAAATAGAAAAAGGTAATAAATTTGATCAAATTTGACATTCCAAAGAATTCCCATATGATTGCATTATTTTTGTATATCTTATATTTCCTGAAATGAGATAAACATTTCTTTTACGTGTTATTAATATATTAGTGATAATTTTAAATTTTTCTAAGGAAAAATTAAAATATAATTTGCATTTGATTGTTTTTAATAAAACCTCAGTGACTTTGAACGATTCAAATGACTCAGTAAAAAATTCCGGATCAAATTACTGTAAAAGTACAGGCACTCAGGGTGCCGGCACTTTTCACCGTAAAATTCATTTTTTACCGAAGCATGATGCGTAACAAAAAAAAAAAGAAAAAAAAGGAGATATTCCGTAATTTTTACAGTAATAATTATCTTACAATCACTGAATCACTCTAATTAAATAAATATTACTGTGAAAATTGCGGTATTATAAACTGCTGTTTGTAGAAAATGCAACACCATGAAAGAATCATCAGAATCAAATGAAATTTAATGCAGAAACGACTTGTACTGATACAAATAAATGATGAAATTTTCAAAACAAAAGAAACAAATTAAGCGTCCGAAATCAGTATTTGGTGCAGCCACCACGCGCTGCAATAAGTGCTGCTATACGACGTGGCATGGAGTCAAACAGATGTTGAATATCTGCTTGAGGAAGAGAATTCCATATCGCTTGTATGCGCAACCAAAGTTCGTCTTTGGAAACTGCAGGACGCGGATCACGAGTGAGACGCCGACCAACCATATCCCACACGTGCTCAATAGGCGACATATCCGGCGAATAAGCAGGCCAAGGAAGAAGTTGCATGCGTTGTGCTGAACAGAAGTCTCTAACAGTCCGCGCAACATGTGGGCGTGCATTATCCTGCTGAAAGATAGCTCGGCTGTAGCACTTCACGGACGTATCTGTTGCTATTGAGATTACCCTCAATTCGTATCAAATTGGATCGTCCATGATACGAAATCGCACCCCAGACCATAACTCCGGGTGTTCGACCACTATGTCGTTCAATAATACACTCAGGAAGGCAGCGTTGACCGGCATAACGTCTAACACGAGCACGGCCATCATGGGTCCACAAATTGAAGCGTGATTCATCTGAAAAGACAACTTGGTGCCAATCAGCTCGCCAGTCTCTGTGCTCAAGAGCCCACTGCCGACGCACCCGTCGATGATCCGCCGTGAGGGGAATCCTGTATAATGGCACCCTTGCACGCAATCCACGGCGCAGCAGACGACGACGAATTGACGAAGCCGACAATTGTACACCTGTAGCAGTAGACCAATGTGCTGCCAGCTGCCTGGAGGAAGCTGTGCGATCATTCACCGCCATGCGGAGCAGGTGTCGATCATCGCGCTCTGACGTCACCTTCTGTCGTCCAGTGCCTGTTTTTCGAGTTGTTCGGTGCTCGTCGGTCCACTGCTTCCAAACTCGCATCACTGTGGAACTGTTCCGCTGCATACGAGCTGCTATTGCGCGATAGGAAAATCCTCCTTCTCGAAGGCCGATTATCCTCCCTCGTTCAAACTCCGTAAGTTGCTTGAATTTCTTATTCTTCCGTCGTGGAGGCATACTCAGGTCTCACTAAACGTTTGCCACTAACAAATAATCATAGACTATTTTCAACGTCCCGCTACAGCACTTTATTTATACGCTTTCAGCATCAATTCAGAGGGCGCTGCGCGCGCCACGCACGCGCGATGGCTCTGAAACTTTATTAATTTGCATAATATCCTATAATTGACATTTGCTGCGAATTTCATTTGATTCTGATGATTCCTTCATGGTGTTGCATTTTCTACAAACAGCAGTTTATATAGAGGTAAAAATGGATTTCACGGATGGTACACTCAAAGTACAGCTACTTTATATTGTAATTTGATCCGAAATTTTTTACAGTATATCTAATTTATTTAATTTCTTATCAATTTACTTACCTGGTCTGGTCAAAAAATATTATTTGCACAAAAAGAATGCGTTTAGAAAACATAGAGAAAATTGGTTTGCTTTATGAGGAAGCAAATAAGTTTAAACTCACACTGAGTTTTAATTCACACTGAATCAACAGTTGAAGAGCTAGTTAGTTCATTATTGAAAAATATGTTCACGATACAACATATCAGCACATAAGAACACATAATATCATTCAAACCCTGATTTAACGGATGTCAAATTAACTGATTTATTGCCAAAGTTTGTTTAATATAAAAATGAAACATTTTACCATTCTAGTTTAGCTTAAATAAATGTTTCACTTGTTTTAATTTGACTTCAATCATAATAGCAACAACTGAAACATTAACATCAGTTAAATTGTGAAAATGAAATTTATATAAATATATAAGTTTTATATCAGTCATTTTACTAAAAGATAGCAAAAAAATATGTACGAAATATGGTTAAACTTATATTGGCATTTAACTAGATTATATGATTATTCCATACGTCAATAATTTCACACGAAGAAAAAAATTGTAGAAAAATTACCGTACTGTATGGTATTGACATTTCTGGCAAAAAAGCAAGCAAGCATAATTCTGGTTAATAAAACCAAAATATACGGTATTTAAACCATTCATTTGGTTATTTTTCCGTTTATATGGTAACGGTTTACCGTAAATTTTGGTTTTTAAGATTTTAGTCTTTATTACCACTCATTTAGAAGAAAATACTGAATTGAATTGTAAATTAAACCGAAATAAATGGTTTTTAGGCCATTCCCTTAGGTATCTTAATAAAGTTATAACATTTACTACCAAACAACATGGTAATAAAACCATCTTTTATTGTAAATTTTAGCAGGAATCTTTATCAAAGTACTTCGGTAAAAATAACCGAGATTTTTGGTTTTTGATTATGGTAGTTTTGACCATACTTTTTCCTCAGCGTAAATATTATATTAATTTAGCATAAAATTAACCATTAATTTAAAAGGTGTATATTTTAATTAGAAGAACTAAATAATTGTAAATAAAAAAATCCAAATCCATCAGTTAAATATTATGAGCTTATATCAACAGAATAAATAGGTACGTATGTACGGCTGAAAGAAATATGGTAAGCCGCGAAGTTGCCTCAAGAATTAAATCGCAGCAATAATTACCACTAACAAATTAACTGTGATATCTTAATGCAAATAACACACTCGATAACAATAATTTCATCTCAATTTTTCATCAATCACCAAAATCTATGCAGTCAATCGCATCTCCAGACATAGTAAAAACGACCCAAGGTTATGTTTATTAAAAGAAATAATAAAAGCCTTTAATGACTCTAAGAACCAGAAACAAAAATTTTCAGTCAGTCTGATCACATGCCAATATAACTCACTAATTTCCCTATTCTGTAAAGTATCATCGTGGTGTTCTTAGTAGTTCGCTATGTGTGTAATTTTCTTCAGATTAATTACGATTTCATTACGGGAGGATATAAAATATTATAAAGAAAATGACGAGGTGCAGGTAGTTGAGAAATGACTCGTCCAGCAATTACATGTATTGGATTCGGAACGCCTCAGGCAGCTAAGAGTTCGTGGTTGTCGCTTTATCGTTTAAATACCTTTGCTGATGGTTATGAATATTTCGATAGCTTTTAAAATGAAAATAGGGGCAAGAAACTATTTTATTCTTTTCTTAGGAATGGAAAACTGAGGACGATCATAAAAGTGTGTACACTCTTTTCATAATTGAAATCAGAAATATCAATTACACATTGAACCATAATATTGGTACCTTGAACCTTAATACCTTACTAATTTGCTGCAACCTTAATGAAATGTTGAATTGAACCCTATTCCCATTCAAGGTGAGCCATAGCATCGTATAACCAAATTTTAAAACTACGATAATGTAATTCAACTTAACGCCTTATAAGGATTGCAGCAATTTTGAACGAAGTTATGGTTCAACAGGCTGCAAGGTTTCTATTATTGCATCAGACTTAAAAAATTTAATCATTAACGTCATGGTATTCACAAGTTTAATAATTAACATTTCACCTTTCTTAACACTTAGCGTTGTTTACATTTCACCATTACTTTAAATGTAAATACTTTTAATCATGTTAAGTGATGAATAACCCGCAGCTCTCTTTACCGGAATCCGCTATTAATATACTGAAAAAAAATATGGTCAAAGCTACCAGAATACGGTAAAATTTATCGTGTTTCTAGATCTATAGGAATACCAAAAAGCTCGGTAATTTTTACCCAAGCACTTTGGTAATGATTTAGGTAAATTAAAAAAAAATATATACGGTTTTGTAATGTGTGATAAAATTTGGTAAATGTGGTAAAGTTTGGTACTTTTATCATGATACCTTAGAGCATGGCATAGAAACCATTTATGTGGTTTGCTCTATTAACTTTTTAGCTTTATATTTCTCACTAAATGTGTTTTAATAAGAATTATTATTTTGAAAACCTGAATTTCCTATAACGATTTTATATTCTATAACGACGTTACGGAAAGATTACCGAATGAATGGTTTAAATACCGTATATTTTGGTTTCAGCCAGAACTTTTTTTTTTTTTTTTTTTACCAGAAATGTATTATTATACAATACGGTAACTTTACCAAAATTTTTTCTCTACGTATGTTTTGACTAAAAACTTTTATAGTTACTCTTATCGAATTTTTTTAAATTTCTTATATTATTAATGGATATTATGGTTTCTATAAGTCAATATGTTGCTTCATAATCCAAATTTTCACCAATGAGGAATCGATCCTGAACTCCGAAAATCGACCGAGTTTTGGAATATGCTCTATAAATTGCTATAAATCAACTTATTCAGTGACAACAAATTTGCTTACAGGAAAAACTATCTTAATAAAATAATGGATATATTTCAAATAATATTGACTAGTATTCATGAAATATTATTATTAAATTATTCTAATATTAACCTACGCTTTAATAAGTCAAGTTTCTTAAAATTTGTTACCTTCCTCGATTCATAACTTTTTATCCCTATAAAAAAGAATTAATCGTTATAGCTTAGGATAAAAATTACATTTGTAACTTATATAATTTAAAAGAGGTTTTTCATTATAATTTATAAAATGTAATTTCCTTATATTTTATAAATTATAATGAAAAACCTCATGTTTTACGTTTTACAGAAGAGCATTTTTTTAGAACGGTTTTTGGCAAAAAATATTTCGATTTTAACAAAGGCAATAAGATGTTTTGATGAATTGTGCTGTTATCTTGTGGAAATTCAGAAAATTTATAAAGCACTTATCTAGAAGCAATAGAAGAAACAGTAAAAGTGTTACCATTAAAAATATTTCGTCTTATAGCCATATTTTTTTTTAAATACTTCAATTATAAATCTTATAGCCATTAAAACAACTATACAGCCCCGATTTGGAATACAGAAAGTAACTGTTATAAGTGCTTCTTCGAACGGAAGGTTTAATTAAATTCGCCTTAATGCCTTTAACATTAACACCAACCAGCAGCACGCTGACGGTCGGTAAATATTCGTGAACAAAAACATCAAAAATAAAAATGTTGATTAGGGGTTGCCCTAGTGGCTATTGTCGTAATGAATTAACAGTAAAAGCTGCCTCCCCCACTTTTCCACTCGACCAGGTGTTGCATTACCAAGGAGGCTGACTGACTTTCTGATATCCCATGGGAAGCCTGTCACGGCCATTACCTTTAATAACTGTTGGGCAAACCCCAGCGAGAAATTAATTAATTTGATAATATTATCGACCAGAAGCAGGGTTTTAATCAAAAAAATATTCCCTCACGCCAAAATGAAACGGTGGATGTACTTGTTTTTATCAGGATGGAGATTCAAACGAAATGGGCTCGAGAGCTTTAAAACTTTATACTGAGACAATTTGATTTTTAAATACCATAATTGTCAGTCAGAGTATTTTTTTTTTTTTTGCTTCTTAATACCATTTATATGCGTCAATAAGTCTTCATAAAAGTTTGAAATATTGTTAGATTCAGCAAGTGTAAGATATTCATAATCGCAATATTATGTACTTGTGTTTATAGTGTGACAACTTCTATGTTTCTATGATATTTTATGTACCAGTCATAAAAGATAGTACAATTAAAACTAATAATTACGTTAACAAGTTAAATTATACATTGAGAAATATATTTTTATATATTGTATCATATTTTTTTAAATTTTTTAACTCTGATGCAAAATGTTAAGCCATATCAAGTCTTACTACCGTACATTCATATCATAGAGTTAAACATGAACAGAAATACAAATCAATTTACCATGCCATTGATTCCACCACACATTTAGTAAAAAATACGAAACTGAAAAGTAAATTTAATTGAATAAATAGTTTTAAGTCATGCTCTAAGGTATCATGATATTACGAAATTTTCATTCACCAAATTTTATCACGCGCATCATAAAACCATATTTTATTGCCAATTTTATCCAAGTCATTAACAATGCGCTTCGAAAAAAACTACACAGCTTTTTGGTGTTCCCATAGAGCCAGAAAAATTTTAAATGTTACCATATTTTGATAGTTTTTACCATACATTTTTCTCAGTGTAACCATTTTTGTATTGTAAAATGTTTGGTAAAACAAATTACTATCTTATGTTTTCAATTTGATGCTTCAAAAATAAAATTTAAAAAGGTATTTTGGAAAGATGATTTACTAAAGAAATTTAAAATTTTTCATTACTGTTTTTATTTTAAACTAAACTTAATTTAGTGGTGAGTAGAGAGTTTTTATCTTTGCATGAAAATAAATATGAAAATTCTTTAAAGTGATTGCTGGTGTATAAGAAAGAAGATAAATATTCTTTAGTTAAGATAACGAGACTTATTTTAAAGAACTATTGATGGGTCTTAGGATTTTGCATTTATTATTATTTGTATTAATATTTTCTTTATAACTTATATCAGTTTTAAACGAATATTAAATTATAAAGCACATATAAGTTAAGTTCAACCACAATTTTTATTAGCAGAAAATGGTTTAATTACTTATTTAAAATAAACCTTTTCTCATAATTGTTACAAAGAAACCATTAATTACTTTTCATTCCTTGTTTATTTTTACTTGAAATAAAAAAAAATATATTATCCCTTGAAATAGAGAACATACTCTTATCTTCAAATTCAATGTTATGCTACCAAATAGTTAAATATCGATTTCATTTCGTGGTTTAATTAGTTTATCTAGATTTTTAAAATCCTAAGTAATCTAATAAAATACGATACTACTTAATTTAAACTTATCATGGTTTAAAAATGCAGCCTGTTTTGCAATTTTTTCCAATTAATGTTACTTTTGATGGTTAATTTGCTATTCATAATATTACTCGAAAGTCGCTTCTTGTTTCAATATTCAAATAATTAAAATTTCTAAGATAAAAAAAGATTTAATAAAAAAAATCTATTAAAGGTAAATAATTTTACATTGAAGGTTATTAACCCTAATTAAATTATAAACATATTAGAAAGTTATATTAACACGTGTTTAAATATAAATAGGGGAGAGGGGGCACATGTGAACAGGGGGCACATGTGTACATGGTATGTTTTACCAATATGATTTGAAATTAAAAATCTCGAAAAATTTTCAATTGATGGCAGTACTAGTCCTACCTCTCTGAAAAACTTTCAGAACAATGAGACATTTTGTTGGTCTATTCTGACAATTTCTTTGTATCAGCTGGTGTTGCATATATTATAATCGCTCGCTTCTTCAAGTAAAAGCATAATATAAATCAACTAATAAACTAAAATTAACTATCGCGGATCATTATATGAACATTCAGGTAAGTTTATGACAATTATTCCCTTTTTTTACTCAATTAAAAGTTCTTTATTTTTCAAGTTAGGTTTAAGAAGGATGATGGGGGCACTTGTGAACAAAACATCTGGGGCAGATGTGAACAGTTCACAAGTGCCCCTACATAGTATTAAGATTATTATCCTCATGATATTATAAGTTTAAAAAATATGTATGCATTTAAAATTATCATTATTTAATTTTCCATAATTAATTTATTAATTTTTCCTTAAACTTTTTATTTTTTTATTAAATGGTTGATCGCGCATCACGCATATTAACTGATACACCTAAGAAAATAGAATTGCTAAAGCTACAAATGAAAAGATGGAAAAAATGGGAAAAAAAGCATGAAAGAGTATTAGAGAAGAAAGAAAAGGCCCATTATAACACCCGTGGAACATGAAGTTGCGAAAAACCCAATTACGGAAAAATTATTGTATAGCTGAAAAATTATGTTCTTATTGACAGTACTGTTGTACAATTTAAATTCGCATAGTAAGCTACCACCCCCTCAGTATAATGCGTATCTATATCCGTTATATTAAAGATTTTTTTTCTTTGAAATATGATGATTGCTTTGTGTTTTTAATCTTGTTCATATGTGCCCCAGGCCTGTTCACATGTGCCCCCAATAGGGGCACATGTGAACAATTGAAGTCATTTTTCTAAAATATTATAAAGTAAAGAAATATTTTATTGAAAAATCTCAAAAAATTCCACAAGACAAAGAAAAGACTATTTAAACATATGGACTTTTTTACTATGAAAAATTGATGATATTTTTCGAAAAGTGAAGAAATAAAAAAATTTGTTCACATGTGCCCCCCTCTCCCCTACCTGTTTGAGATTTACGCCCTAAAGGTATCGAAAAATAATTTTACAAATAAGGTAATTTAACTCCTATTAAATTATAAGCATGTTAACATGTTATATTAACACATGTTTAAATAAAAACACCTATTTGAGATTTACGCTATAAAGCTGTTGAAAATTAATTTTACATTGAAGGTAATTCAACTCCTACTAAATTATAAACAAGTTAACAGGTTATATTAACACATGTTTAAATAAAAACACCTATTTGAGATTTGCACTCTAAAGCAATTGGAAATTTGAAATATGACAGATATACTTTTGCGATATTGCTTACATCTCTGCATAATAAACTTGAAGTAGAAATGAATTCAAAACCGTCATCGAAATACCAACCCTACTAAATTCATCTTTGATTCAAGTTTCACCTGCTATTATAAAAGGCTAATTAAATTACAAGCAATCCATTTCTTACGTCCCTTCTGGGCTTGTAATCAACCCGTACCACCATAAGAAAAATCAGACTTCTATTTCTTTACCCCCCCTCGCCCTTCCTTACCGTCTTTAGTCTTTTGTATAGATTATCGCTATTTCTAGACAGAGTGTTTGCGTCTGTCTGTCTGTATACCTATCCTGAGGAGGTTAGTTAATTAAGCTCTGTGTAATTATGGCTCATTATAATTCGAGAGAGACCACATAGTGGCTAGTGCTGATGAACGCGTAACATTTCTATAGAAAGAGACTTGTCTCGTATTTGCTGAGTTGGTATAGTCAATGATACACGAGAAAAAAAAAAGAAGAAAAAAAATGGGATTGCAGACCAAAGTTAAACTTTGAATGAAAGTAAAGTATAGCACCAGTTCAGTTTATTTGCTCTAAGATTGTTTAAATCATTTCACAGTAAAGTAAATTGTGATAGTAATGAATAGTTATTTGAATTATAATGAATGTAGTAAGATTTATTTGGAGTAATTATAAGTTTAGTGCTCATATTTATGAAGTAAAAATGATAATTTTTTGCATAAAATGAACAGGGTATAAATTAGTTTTTCTACGTGAATGTTTTTAGTGTTAAAATTTAAATGGAAAGTTAATGAACTCTGATTATTTGTTTTTTTTTCTCCTAAGAGCTCTTTCGAATTAAAAACTTAGAACAAAAATTTTTTTTTATTTACATTCATTCAGTTTTTTTTAATGAAATTTTTCAAAAACATTTTCTGCTATTTTTGCTTTTTTTTTTATAAGCATCAATAGATTGAACTTTAAATTTTAAGACGTTTTTACACTAACTCTATGACAAGTCTAGTGTAGGCAAAATATATATTAAAAAAAGATTAAAGATTTCTACATCCAAATTAGCCGATCCATTCTAAATAAAGATAATCGTTTAAAATTTATTTTAAGAAATGCAATGTATGTTCAAAATAATGATTAACAAGCATTTTTGGTAAATTTGTAAAAACTGTTCCCTCTAACTGTTCCCTAATTGATTAAATGTGAAACGCAACCCCCAATTTTTTTATTTACCGATTTATTGTTTAGCTTGTTATTTCGAGCTAGCATTTCTTGAAAAGTTCAGTTTACGTAAGTAAATATTTTATTTACGTCGCACTAAAACTGCACATTGGGCTATTGGCGACGGTCTGGGTAGCATGATCCGAAGACATGCGATCGCAATTTTGATCTTCTGTAGGGGAAATGGTTACCCTGCTTTGGTAGCTCGACGACCTGAGCGCGAAGTCGAGCACTTTAAGGTAGAACAGTTTACCGAGGACCGATACCGCGCACCCTCGGTCCCTATGCAGGTCACTTAAAGTGGTCACTACTGTAGGCAGTGATTCTTGACTTCGGTGTTTTACTGAGAACCGTGTATTTACAATCAGTCCAGGACTTACGTCTACGTGGCAAAAAGCAAATTATGGGAGACAAAATTTTATGTAACTTAGACGGAAAAAAATTCCCCTTGTAGGAAACAGTTATTTTTCTTTAGCTCATATAACTCTAGAAATAATACTCGATGTGAGTTTCTACTCAGCGTCTCATAGTCTGAGTACTGCAAAGGTTAATTAAAATGCGTGGAATCAAAAAGACTTAGTTTTTGGAAAATATTTTAGAATATTAATCACGGAAGTATTTTTGTGAACTGAAATGTAAACTTTCAATTTAGTTTAAGTTTGAATTTAAGTTTTGTAAACTATGAATTTAAGTTTAAGAAAAAGCAAATTTTTCGTGTTTTACGAGAAATTATTTAGAAACATTAAAATATTTGATGACCATTCAGCATAGCATTCTTTAAAATCCCAAAAAAATGTCTTTTAAATATTATTTTGTTAAGAGATTATTTTATAACTACTTTTTTTGAAAAATAGATTGGAAATATATGGGACTATAGTAGTTTCAATGTAACAGATTATTTATGTAGCTACTTTAAACTTAAGAAAAAAGACAATGTAGTCAAATTTTATTTATTTAAGATATTTAAGATAAGTTCGTCTATCAGAAATTATCAGTTAATCCATTGGAAGTTTATGACATTTATTACAAAAACAAAAAAATAAATAAACAATTTTATTTATTTTTTAGTCCATTTTAGATTGCTTTGTTGATTTCGTATTTCTTAAACTCATATTTAACTTTTAAACTAAAATTATTTTAGAAAGTTTTCCAAGTTTACTTTTCTTCTTTTCCCAACAAAATACATTTAAAGAAAACATTCCTAATAAATTGTATTCTAACTCACAAGATTGAAATCAGGAAGAAAGGAAACGATTTGACCAAATGATTTTCAGAAAACGTAATAGTTTTTCTTCTTGTAACTATATCCCACTTTTATTCAATTTTTAAAACAAACTTTTTGTAAACTTGAGTTTTCTAGGTAAATGCTGAATGAAGCATTATAAAATAATATTTATATTAATGAGAAAATCGTAATGGTAAACGAAGGGAATAGACTGCATGTGGTATGAATTGGATTGTTTAAACAACAACAAAAAGGGAAATGATTTATTGAGTTGTTACATTATCAAACCATGACGAAAAGAAACGAACAAAAGAGGGTGTTTTCGTTTTCTGAAATATTGTCATTAATATGCTTTTATGAGATAAACGTAGTTCACAATAATGAGAATTTTAAAAAATGCACTAATTCCAATTATAGCTTATAACTTCATTAAATATGATTAATATACAGGTTTTAAGCTTTTTCTTGAACAGTATTTTGAAAATGTATGTTAAAGTAGAATATTTTTTTTTTTTATAAATGTTTTACAATTGTCAATGTGAAAAAATTGCTACTATCTTAAATAATTTAATATACAGTTTGGGAAATATATATTAGCAGCACAAAAGTGTATAAGGTAATTTAGTTGTAGTTCAGGAAAATAGCTTAACATTGAAAAATAGTATTTCCTTGTACCATAGTACGTAGAAAAGTTGCTGTAGCTTTAAGATGTTAAGCTATTTTTCCGTTAAGCTGAACCATAGTATCACGTAAGCAAGTTTGAGAAGTGTGGTACAAATTTGTGTACACTGCATAAGGGACAAATTTGAACGATTTAATGGTTAACAACACTCGAAAATATATAATTTAAACACACGCAATACACGATCAAAATTTTTCATTCTAAAATTATTGTAAAATAACCGGCAGCAGTCTATCATCCATTCAATGAACCGTAACAACATTTACGCTAAACAGCATTTTTTACCTTTACGGGTTAGAAACCGTTTACTGCAAATATGGTTAAAAAAAACCTAAATACAAAACTATATGGGTTTTATACAACTATACAACTAGTATGGGTTTTATACAACTATATGGGTTTTATACAACTATACAACTATATATATACAACTAGTATGATTTCAAAACTGCAAAAATGAAATTTAACTGGACATAGGAGCTAGTTTTTCCGTTCGGTAATGGATATTGGAGTTAGGTTGCGGGTTGAGTTGTGTTTTATCAAATGAACCGTGAAATGTGGTTTCATTAGTTTATCTAGTTGTTTCACATATCGTAAGAGATGGGGAATACTAGACTTTTTTGGATAAAGCAGCTTTATGGTGCTGCCATCTACGCGTAAATAAAAGCATCATATTCTAATAGTGCAGGATCACAAACTGGAGCGTGCAGGACGCATGTTGAAGCGAATGAAGAAATTATTGTGTCAACGGTGGGACTCGAATCCTTGTTCTGTTTGTCATGAGATTGACAGAATATCCCTCTCGTCTATAATATGTACCCTGCTGCAAGAACTTAAGTGGCTTCATTACGTGGGCCTAGTTCGTGCGATAAAAGTCTGGTTGTTTAACCGTATTTAATGAAATCAGTTAATAAACGGTTTTTCTCAGTGTTAACAGTTTGAATACCACCTTATTTATGGTTATTTGACTGTTTTGTTTGAAAATGGTAAAACAACAATTAAATAAATTGTTATTTAACCATTTTTTTCTGGAAATTTCTAACAGTGCAAACTTTAAAGTAAAGTACAGAGTAAGTTTGTGATTTAATTTAATCACGTGATTTGAAGCTGGATTGTCAACTCGAGTAAGCCATCTGATAGATTAGCAATATTACTCCTTCTCGAATCTTGTGCCATTAAGCTCTCTATTCAGTTCAATTCAATTAGTTTGTTCGAATTATAAAGGAAAGCGAATTGATTGTTTTTGTAATTTTTGTAAACCATTTAGCAATTTTTATACACTCTATTATTAGCCACTTTAGGCTGCTGTATCCAAAGTTAATTGGAATCCAATTAAAGTTTCTTGTAGAAAATTTGGTGCTTTAATTCAACGAAGAAAGATCTAGTTGCCTTTAACAAAGCTCTTTAAGGCATGTGTAATTAATTTCTTGATTACCGGAAGTGCGTGAAAATATAATATTTGTCCAATATTAAAATAATCATCCAGCGATGAATATTTATTTATCTTTATTCTTGAAGTGTACAATTCGTTCCGCGTCTAAACGTCATTCTGCAAAAAAAAAAATAATAAAAAAATAAAAAAATTATAAATGATGAAATTATCTTATGACAAACTACTTATTGATTATTTTAGCCTCTATCATACCACTATATTAATTGACTTTGATTAGTGGAGACACGTCTAAATTTATATAAAAGAAAAGCAGATGAGCATCTTTTTTGTTTCAATATCGTAGGTCCTGGAAAGGTTACATTGGCAATTATTCATCAACGGCGGTGGCGATGCAAAATAATAAAGGCGTTGCAAATCAGCGTACACTTGCGTGAGTGATATAAATGTTCTATTGCAACAAAAGAGTACTTAATACCCCATTAGAACTTGTTTTTCAGCTATAAAAATGATGAGGGAAGCAGCTGTTGCTCATGTCGCGCACAATTTTATAATCTATCCCTTATTCATAATTTTTATATCTAAGCTTACAACCCATATAATAAAACATTGTATTACTCTGTTTTTAAAGCTATTAAATGTATTCTTCGAATTAATGTAGTTGTATATTTATGAGAAGGTGGGCGATTGGAATTTCGTAGAAAATTTATACCTAAGAGACATTTTATTACGTTTAAATATTGGTTGTCGATTTTGTAAGAAAATTTAAATGTGGAATATTTAAATTTTGTAAGCGCGTTTACATTTATTAAGAGCATTATGCTCAACCTTTTTCAAATTTGTTGATTCTTAAACCTATCTGCATTTTATCCTTCCAGAAATGCTTCGGTTTATCAGGAAAAAACTTTTCTTCATGATTTTTATCTCGACTAAAGCGTTAGTTTATTTCAATAAGAAAATTTTGCATTGATTGAAATCGTTGGAAAGCTGAGGGTTCTAGACCTTGTGAATATGTTGAACGGGGCAAAACCTCATAATCAAACTTTAACAAATCTGTCGAGTTATCAAAGATCCTGCCACGTTGCCCTTTCTGGACGTTCAACTGCTTTAATTGATTCTTCTAATTGGAAGCAATACTTTTCCAAAATTCCCTTATTTAAAAAATGTACTCATACCAATTGTTTTCAATTATTCTGTCTATTTGACAGTTGCTAATATTCAGATACAATTTTGTTTGACAATTTAGTGCCTGAATTTGAAAAACGAAGATTGAAGTTAATTTCAATGAAACTCTTTGGCCATATATATTTAGTTATACGTCATGCAGTCATTCAATGTATACTGCTTGTGCAAACCGTAGTTTTTTTATTTTTGTCTGAAGGTGATAGAAAATGAAGCCATTTTCATATCTCATAAATGTTTCATAAATTACCTTAATGTGAGAAATAGAAAGGGAATTTTCTCCAACCCCTTAAATTCATCTTGAAAGCTTTTAAGTAAAAGAAAAAATATTGCATTAGAATTTTAAGAAAATTTGAAATTTCTAGTATAGTTCTTAAGTGTAAGCTATCAATGAACCCAAAAATTTAAATTGAAAAAAATTATTGTGTGAAAACTAATTCATAATTCGTAGACTTCTTTTAACTTTGTTATAAATCGGAATCCTTAAATTTTCACAGTAACTCTTCTGCTATCTGAAAGTTATATGTTAAGTTAAAGCTGCCACATATCAAGTATTATCATATAATTAGGTATTATCATATCAACTAATAAATGTAATTGTGATATTAACTTAGAAATTTGGAGGAAGACTCCGACTGTCATATTAATGTCAGATTGACAAAGCAGGTGGAACAAGTATTGAGATTTCACCAAACGTGCGAATTAAAGATTTCACGCTATGACAGAAACAAAATATTTTATTGGTCCAAACACTTTTCAGAAATTGTCGCGTGTTGCTTTGCTTAGTAATTTGTTTAATAAGATACAGCATATATACAACGATACAACAAATACGACGGATTTTAAGATACATAAAGAGAACGAGAAAAGTAAAAATGGATTTTAAATAAATGAGTATAAAATTATAAAAAATTTAAACAAAAATGAATTAAAACTTAGAATAATTAACAGCAAAAAGGTATAATCTCGTCCTCAGCTAACACGATTATAATATATGGAAAAACAATGCTTTCTAATATTGTATTAATATAACTTTTTTAATTATGCTATGGCATAAAAACCATTTATTCGGTTCAATTTTCTTTTCTATCTTGTATTTCTTACAAAATGTGCTGTAAAATGAACCATGATTTTAAAAACCAGACTTTCATTTAATTGGTTTTACTAACCAAAATTTTAATTCTTTTTACTAGAAATGTCACCTTACTGTGCAGTAGTTATAAAAGAATATTTTTCCTCGTGCGCTTTTTCTAAGATAAGTTAAATTTAAAAGTCAAATTTTTTAAATTCCATTAACTGCTTATGTTAAACAAAGAAAAGATTTTTGTTAAAATATACTTTACTTAATTGATTTGAGTTTTCTTTTAAAAGTTAAAAGATTTATTTGCAGAATAACAAAGCTCTATTGTGACAAGCAAAGAAATGTATCTTAAATAAATTTTGCGAAATCATTATTTATTAAGCATTTAATTGCAATAACCCTTCTAAATTATGAACGTCACGCAGGTAGGTAAACTAGAAGGTGACAAATACATTCTGGCACATTTGCACATGAAAATCATAATCATAATAAATGCCATTTATGGAGTTAGAAATGCTTAAGCAATGGAAATATAAGGAGAGTCCATTAAGTTTTGTTCATTAAAATTCAAGGCACAGACGTCAATAATTAAGTCTGAGCTTTCTTTTGAACCCTCCTCAGTAAAAGATTGCAATCGCGGAAATAAATCGTCACTACTTGGGGATGCTGCATTTTTTAACCTAAAGGGGGATGTATAATAATTTAAGAACATTTTAATTATACGATTCAGTCGTCTGAAAACTAATATATTCTGTTAGCTTAAAGTTCAACTAGAAATTTCTTTGATGTTTTTGTAAACAAACTCTTAATTGCACTACGGTGACGTTATTGAATGTTTTTTTTTAAATGTTGTACGGTACGTATTTTTGAGTTGAAACTAATTTAAAAAAAAGTTTGACTGCAAATAATGGATGTATATGAAAAGGTATAGGTAGATTTATATGTGAATGGACTAATGACTTTTTATACATCAAATTCTTATTCTTAAAAGAATTTAAACCTTTTGTATGGGTATGGTTACTGTTTAAGTTCCACGGTCAACATCCAATTAGTATTACTTGATTTTTACCTGATCAGTATATTCTTTAAATTAAACATTCTGCCATAAATTAACCCTTTCAAAACTTATTCTATTGTTTTTTATGTAAGAAGATTAACGTTCTTGGATATAAAAAATAAAGTAAAAAGAGTATTATTTTATTGTTTTTGTCAAAATATTTCTTTAAATTTTGTTTCTACTTTTTTTTACTATTTTTTGAAAAAAAACATTACCGGTTTTTCGCTTAAAAAAACAAATATGCAGGAAAACAAGTTTGAATATCACATGTGTGAAGTTAATTATCAAATCTTTAAATCAAAAAAATTGTTTTATTTTGGAAAAGTTCTTTTCTCTTTTTTTTAATTACAGAAACATAGTTATTAAACGTATACTTTTTAAATATTAATGAGTAACACGTTTTGCTTTTAGTTTTAGGAATAGTATAATTATAGATTTGTGTACCAACTGGGTATTTAGAAAAAACTTGTAGAAAGTATTTGTTCCCGTACGTAATGTTCCACAGACATTACACGACGCACGTTAAGTTTGTGGAGCAGACTGTTCCACAATGTAATTGAAATGCATTTCTTAAAATAATTAATATTTTGGTTATTTGTTTCTGCATTCACATTAAAAGACTATAATCTCCTGTTACATTGTAGAAATGGGTTTTTCAAAATTGAGCAAAAATGTGTGAAAGCAGCTCCGAAACAAAAAATACTCTAAAGCCACATATATTCAAAAATGAAACAGCTTATACTCATTTTCAGCAAAATGCACAGTCTCAAAAGTAATACGGATGGAGAAATGTGTGCGAGAGGTATTCGTTGGCTGCTGGCAGGCTTCGAACCAATGACGTTCGGTTTTATAATAAGATGGCATCGTAGTTGTACACACTTGTCCAGGGAGAGTTAGTAAGATTCATATAATGACCACCGCAATGACATACTAATTTCCAATTTCAACGGTATAGAGGAAAAAAATATGCTCCCAATAGCTTAGTCAGGAGATCGATAATTTTACTTTTGTTTCTCCATATCTTAAGAACTTTTAAGTGTATTGTGAATTTAAGTCATGATATGTCATTGCTGTGATCACTAATGCTTCCTAATTCTCCCCGGACTGGCATGTACAACTATGGTGGTTAGAGCATCCTACTAAGAAATCGAAACATTTTACCTAAAAACCTATACATACAAAATGTAATATAGCTCTTATAAAGTTAATTGAGTAATCATTATTAATAAATTAGTTAAAATGATAATTTAATTAGTTTTCTAATTAAACTCTTGCAAAAATCAAAATTTTTTTACTGTAAAAATGCATTTGAATAAAAATTATTTATAAATTATACACTAAAATCGTATATAAGAACTAAGCGCGGTATTTGTTATTGCTGGATAAAATATAACATTAAATCGAAATAATTAATTAGTTTTTTTTTTCTTTAAAAAAAAGCATGTGATATGATTTATATTCGGGTTTTCTGACGAAGACCTAACATGTTCAATATCCCTAAAAAATCCTTTTCTTATATTATTTTCCTCTTAAATTATTTAAAAACGATTAATTAAACTTTTTTGAAAATTCGAATGAAAAAGAGTTGTTTAAGCATAACTGATTATTTGAAAAGAATTTGCTATTTAATTTGTTTTTGTATTAATATTAACAATCATTTTAATATTGAAGAGCTTGAAAATAAATATTTTTTTTAAGAAATGTAACAGAAAACAAAATGTAAACTTATAACTGTAAATTTAGTAACACAAAATATTTTAAAAAGTGAATTTTGGCAGACAATCCTTTAATTTCGATGTATGTATATTTGCAATTCATATACAATGCTTTATCATCTCTAAGTAAAATCAATATCAGTACTTCTATTACTTTTTTTTCGTTACTTCTATGGTTTTTCTAATACGGTTTTTATCAACCCGCAAATGTAATAAGTTCCACATATTTTCTTAATAAATCCTAACCTGTATTTATTATAAATAATTGTTTCAAAAACGTAAGTAACATGGGATCATGTGACTGTATAGTGAGACGCTATTGTTTTACACTTATTCAAGCTTGGTTTAAAGGCGAATGCTATTAAAACCAACCCATTTTAGGTAAATTAAATTTTAATTTACCAAAAAAAAAATAATATAGTTTGCTGTACTAGTATAGGCTAGTCACCTAACTTTAGTGCATTTCTAGTGTGACCTTTACAATCTTAAAATTAAATCAAACAAAAATTAAAGTATTTGCTTCTTAAATAAAAATTTAAAATATTATTACGTATTAAAGATAATGCAGCTTTCAAGTTGATTTTTTTACTTTCTCGCTGGTTTTAAGGATCTTAATTCAGCTCATCCTCTATTTTTAAGATTATGACAATTAGACCGATACACAGTTAATTGATTAGCCAAGAGACTACAATAATCTAAAACTATAACAGACTTCCTTAATCTTCTGAAAATATATTGTTTCGGGTGCGTGTATGAACAAATATTATTAGGAATTAAATTCCAATTTTTCGGAGAGCATCTGCGTTTTGTATGTTATGAATAATTCTATTAATCCGCTTTTCAGTAATTTTCATTGAAATACCTTATTTAGTAAGGGAGGACTAACATATATTATTAATTCTACTTTTTAAGCTTCATAATTCAAAATCTGTCATTTAAAAATACATGTTAAAACATTTTTATTTTCTTATCGGCCCTATTCTTACCTTTAATCGTTTTTTATTTTCTTTCATCACGTTCAAATGTATTCCGGTAAGTAATATTTTTTTCACCGCCCCCAAAAGGAACTCTGAAATTTTTCTTCTCCATTTAGTATTTTCCATCTATTAATGACCTTGTTGTAATCTAAAATACCGAATAAAGCTGTTCGCGCTCTTCCTGTCAACTCGCATTGCCTATTTACGAGCAGAAAATGTTAATAAAGGGGAATGCTTAACGCCTCCCGCGGAATAAAATAGTGCGCAAGGAAATTCATTGTATCCGGCGGAGGCACACAAGTATGCGTGAGGTAGCAGATTAATATCTCAAGCCACCATTACATTATGCATCGTCTGAATATATGCTTAAGTTATAATGTTGAGATAAAGAAATGCGTAATAACATACTGAGACTGAGTACTGTTTTAAATAGGAAAATATATATTCCCTTATTACAACAGTCTTCGGGGCATAGCTCATATTTATTTTGTTATGAAAATAAAAATATATAAAGTCATTTTTTAGGATTTCCCTGACAATTTCATCAAATTATAATAATGTAAGGAAATGTTTATTGGAGTTTTCTCGCAATCCGACTTTATAAAATCTTTACCATTTAAAATGAAAGCATGTTGTAAAAATCCAAATCTATAAAAATTTTAATATTTTAAAAAAGTGCTATAATTTAAAACAAAACTCTTCAAAAAAGTATGTTCCCTATATATTTAATAATTTAATTTTTGAAATCCTAACTTGATAAGTATCTTACAGAAAAAAGAAAATATCCTTAGAGAAAGAAAAAAAATTGTTAATTGTGTGTCGACTTCCATTTTTTGTATCTAATCGGTACCAGGGAGTTGAGCCATCGATTAAAGTTTTCAGCTTTTTTGTTATGGATTAATTATTATAAATTAATAATTACATATTAATTATTATATATTAATTATTATATATTAATTACTATATATTAATTATTATACATTAATTATTATAGATTAAATCATTATTATTTACTGTTAGATTATAAAATTATTCAGTGTTGTTACTGTTAGAAAATATACATTCCCTTATTAAATTAGCTATCGGAATTCAGCTAATATTAAATTTGTTATGAAAGTAAAAATATAAAAAGTAATTATTTAGAATTTCGCTGACAATTTTATTAAATTATAATAATGTAAGGAAATATTCGCTGTCATTTACTCTCAATCCGATTTTCTAAAATCTTTGCAATTTAAAATGAAAACTTACGGTAAAAACCGAATAAATAAAAATTCTAAATAGCATTTTAAAACAGTACGATAATTTATAAAAAAAAAATCGAAAAAATAAGCTCTCTATTTATTTATTAATTTAATATCTGAAAACTTTAATTGATAAGTATCTTATACAAAGAAGAAAAAATGTCGTTAATTGCGCTCCGACTTGCATTTTTTTTTTATTTAATCGGTATCATGAGTTTGAGACATAGTTAAAATTTTTATAGCTTTTTTAAAAGTAAAGGTACATCAGGGATTTGAGTCATGAGGATTTCATTTTTGAGTGCTAACAATTTTATCAAATTATAATTATGAAAGGAAATGCTCGTTGTCGTTTAGCCACAGTCCGATTTTCTAAAATTTTAGTCATTTAAAATGAAAACATGTAGTAGAAACCAGATAAATAGAAAATTTAAATAGCATTTAGGAAAATACAATAATTCAAAAAAAAATGTTTTCTAAAAAATTATATATTTTTTTTGTATATTTATTAATTTAATTTTTGAAAACTTTAATTGATCTTATGGCAATAAGAAAATATCCTTAGAGAAGAAAGAAAAAGTTTCGTTATTTGTGCATCGATATGCATTTTTTGTATTTAGTCGGTATCAGGGATTTAAGCCATAGTTAAAAATTTTTTAGCTTTTTTTAAAATTAAAAGGAATAAAATTATTTATGTTAGAGTGGGAAGAATTTTTTACCTTTATACACATTTTTTATTTGTTTTAATTAAGGAACAAATAGTCTTAGCTACAATTCGTAACAGAATAATTTAAAGCTCTCAAGGTAGGTAGGTACTTTATTTACGTCGCACTAGAGCTGCACAATGGGCTACTGGCGACGGTGTAGGAAACATCCCTGAGGATTATCCGAAGACACACCTTTGAAATTTTGATCCTCTGCAGAGGGGATGGCTCCCCTGCTTTGGTAGCTCAACACCTGCACACGAAGTCGAGCACTTTACGGTAGAACAGTTTAACGAGGACCGATTACTGCGCTACCTCGGTCCCTACGCAGGCTGATCCAAATGGTCACCCACCCGCTTACTGACAGCAGCCAGTGATGTTTGACTTCGGGGTTCTACTGGGAACCGTGTCCTTACGATCAGTCTACCGCGAGACAAAGTTCTTAAAAAAAAAAAAAAAAAATTATATTTTATTTAAAAAAAAAGATGGGGGATTGTAATCTATATCATTCAAAAACGCTATTTAGAAATTTATAAAATTATCATTTTGTTAAGTAGTAGCTAGTTAAGAAAATTACGCCTAAAAATAAGAAGAAATAATTCTTATATACACTATAAAAAATGAAAAAAAGAAAAATTTGACAATACAATGGGGACAGAACTTTGGACTGTTATCTAACAATATGATTTTATAGAAATGGCGTGTTGTTTTCATGACAAGCAAAACAAAAATATCCTTT
Organism: Parasteatoda tepidariorum; assembly: GCF_982258835.1. Classification (NCBI taxonomy): domain Eukaryota; kingdom Metazoa; phylum Arthropoda; class Arachnida; order Araneae; family Theridiidae; genus Parasteatoda; species Parasteatoda tepidariorum. The sequence goes on from NC_141765.1 coordinate 83,161,017, forward strand.
ATACGAAATATTAGCTATCGCGGACAGAAAACTCAGAACTTACGATTATTTTTCTCAAAATTTAAACCTAGAGGGTTTAGCTTTACGCCTAGTATTTACTTCACGCGTAAATAACTAGGTATTTATACAATTGTTACTTAAGCAGTAGCTAGTTAAGAAAATTATTCCGTTGGAAAAAAAAGGGGGAGCGCTAATGTTCTATGACCACTTGACTTTTCAACCAACAATCAATCAGTTTCAATTAGATATTTAGTTATAATTATTTTCTTTGCAATGGGAAAAAAAATCATCGTGGGCATATTCTTTACCCCTACTGATTCGATAATTGCTTAGACAGAAGAAGAAAAACAACTTTACTTATACTTGATTTTCAAAAACGGTAGGTAGAAGCATTTGTTGGAGATTACGGGCCTTTTCGCAGTTAATTGGATGAAATAATATGTCATTGCTTCTGAAGAGTAATTGTCATTTGTCCAGGATAGTTTCATTTCTACTCTTTCTAGTTTTTTCCCCCTATAGGGCGTAGGCCTATTTTTTAAGTGTGAATAAGTAGGGTTGCCAGATAATGGATTATTTTTTGGCTTGAGACGCCAATGGGTAACTTTATATCCTTATTTTATCCCTATATTAATTCCCTATGATAAAAGTTATTTAAATAGTGTTTCTTAATTAAATTCCAAAGTATTTTTATAGTGAGAAATTTACTTTTACGAAAAGACTTACTTAAATAAACTTAATTAAAATTATCTCTAGAAAGACTGAAACTTAGTATATACCTATATTGCCCAAAAGCAGTCAAAATGATTGGATTGTGAAAGAATGACTAATGTGTAAAGAAATTTATTTAAAATTAATTTTTAATAATTTTATATTATTTACAACTGTATAACAAGTTATTAGTAAATATTAACAATAAAAAAAATTATATGTTGTGCAAAAAGTCACGAAATTCTAAGAAATTGTGTCATTATGTACATCATTGTTTTTCTAATTTAAATTAAAAAGCAGTCAAAATGACTCCCTTGGGCAATCTAAAAAAATTATTTTACAGTTTGAATATATCATTTAATTATATTTTATAGCTTGAACATATAATTTAATGATATCGAAATACTCAGTTATCATTTCTTATTGTGTATTATGCCATAGTTAAGTATAAAACTATTAGTTAAAAAGATACAGATACTGAATTCAATTTTAAAAACATGCGTTTTGCTTATTTTATACTAAGGGCATATACTTAGTGGATTATGACGAAAGTTATAAATTATTTAATTTTTAAAAGTAGATTTAATCAAAGTGCATTGCTTATTATAATTTAATTCTGATTTCTTACCAGAACTTTAAGGAACACCTTGTTATCTTTAATGATATCTTTTAAGAAAAATAAATTATGAATTTTGAAATTGGTTTGAAACGGTGGCAATCATTAAATATTTACTTCAGCAAGGAGTTATTGATGTCATATTAAATAATTAAAATTTTAAGCTGAAATTGTGAGGTAAAATAAGAATAGATTCCGTTTATTTAATTGAACGGCAACAGGTGATTATTTTAATGCATATATTGCTTAAAAACTAACTAAATGTTGTAGATCTTAGATTTGAAATTATGTCTTCTATTATTCCATATTGAAAATTTATTTAAAGTTATTCCATACAAAAAGTTATTCTATACTAAAGACAATAAAATTTTAATATCTGGCTCAAATTTCTTGATGATGAGGTAACAAGATCTATACAAAGAGTCATAAAAATGTACAAATATAATTCAAAATGTTTCAAAGTCAAAATAAAAATGCAAAAAGTAATTCACTTCAATTTTAGAGTTTCGGCTTTGCTATTCCGCGAGATTAATTTTTAACTCTGTTTTCTCGCTTGTTTGAAATATAATTTGAAATATAATTGAAATATAATTATTCACAGAATCGTAGCTTTCAATAATTTAAATGTATGAACCAACTTTTAAATTTAATGTCAAAATCTCAAAATTTTTTTGATACAGTACTAAAGCATATTAGATAATACATCGTGTCATATCATAGTTATAGTAACAATAACAACAAAGATCGTTCATTACGTTCGCAATCTTAATTTAAAGGACACGAAAGAATCATTTATAGAGACCACGAATGATTTCTTTTCATTATTTATGTGTCTCAAACAGGCCAAAAAATCAAACATGGGTATCAAAACTCACTGATACAGTATTTGATACAGTACTGAAACATATTAGATAATACATCTTGTCACATCATAATTATAGTAACCATAACAGCAAAAATTGTTCATTACGTTCACAATTTTAATTTAAAGAAAACGAAAAAAAATTTTTTTTTATGGAGACCACGAATGATTTTTGTTCATTATTTATATGTCTCAAACAGCCCAAAAAATCAAACATGGGTATCAAATCTCACTGATACAGTATTTGACACAGTACTGAAACATATTAGATAATACATCTTGTCACATCATAATTATAGTAACCATAACAGCAAAAATTGTTCATTACGTTCACAATTTTAATTTAAAGAAAACGAAAAAAAATTTTTTTTTATGGAGACCACGAATGATTTTTGTTCATTATTTATATGTCTCAAACAGCCCAAAAAATCAAACATGGGTATCAAATCTCACTGATACAGTATTTGATACAGTACTGAAACATATTAGATAATACATCTTGTCACATCATAATTATAGTAACCATAACAGCAAAAATTGTTCATTACGTTCACAATTTTGATTTAAAGAAAACGAAAAAAAATTTTTTTTTATGGAGACCACGAATGATTTTTGTTCATTATTTATATGTCTCAAACAGCCCAAAAAATCAAACATGGGTATCAAATCTCACTGATACAGTATTTGATACAGTACTGAAACATATTAGATAATACATCTTGTCACATCATAATTATAGTAACCATAACAGCAAAAATTGTTCATTACGTTCACAATTTTAATTTAAAGAAAACGAAAAAAAATTTTTTTTTATGGAGACCACGAATGATTTTTGTTCATTATTTATATGTCTCAAACAGCCCAAAAAATCAAACATGGGTATCAAATCTCACTGATACAGTATTTGATACAGTACTGAAACATATTAGATAATACATCTTGTCACATCATAATTATAGTAACCATAACAGCAAAAATTGTTCATTACGTTCACAATTTTAATTTAAAGAAAACGAAAAAAAAATTTTTTTTATGGAGACCACGAATGATTTCTGTTCATTATTTATATGTCTCAAACATGCCAAAAAATCAAACATAGATATAAAAATTCACTGAACAGTAGAGATTAATCAGCATATTAATTTATTCGAAAATGCTATTTCCCGTACTTCATTGAATAAATTGAATTCTTTGAAAAAAATAAGAAAATGCATTAAATTTGAAATAAATTCTACATCGGATATGATTCTGATAGATTTATCGCCAACAATAGCATTGAAACGCCAATTATGAATAACGATATCTGAAACAGTATGTTGGAGAGCTGTCATCCCCCCTTTAGATATCATTTATCACAAAAGGGTTCCCAGACGTAAGGCCAGAGGCTAGTGTCCCATTCCGATTATTGCTTTGAATTAGACTCTTGCTTTCCAATTAGAAGATACCTCTGAAAATGGATAAGTGGCGAATCGCTTAAAAATTGAACGAGGGTAAAATAGAGGACAGGAAATGCACGTAGGTAGTTAAACTGTTTGGTGGTTACTTAAAATAATGATATTTGTCGGCGAGATTTTTTTAACAACATGTTTTTTTCCCTCTTGAAATAAAAACTACCTTTCAAATTGTAAGCGAACATTTCTTCTGTGTTAAACAACTATCATTTTCGTTACCGTCACATGTGATTTTGTGTTTAAAAAGTTTAATGAATTGCAGACGCTCCTGTAAGTCTAGTAGCGATATATCTGGGCACTTAAATGTTTATAATTATATAAATATAGGCATTCAAACTCCAATTAAGTGAGAATATTTTCTTTATTTATTACTTTGTCACATTTATAGCTCTTTTTTTTTTAAGAAACAGTTAGTTGTTTAAGTATTTTTACTTGTATAGAAGTCTACAAAAACATCTATTTAAAACATGTTTTCAAAAATCGTCTATTTAGTATAAAAAGTGTTGTAAGTTGTAACATTTTTCTACTTGCAGCTAATATGTTTTAGGTGTTGCGAAATCAACAAATTCTTAGTTTGAAAAATTTTTCAAGAGAGAGACAAAAAATCTCTCAGCTAGGCCTAAGATATTTTAATATTTTTTTAAAACAAATTCGCTTTATTAACGTTTAAATTTGTTTGAATCTTTCAAAATATATAGTTTGGATTTAAACTTTTTAATACACATGCTTCAGTTCGGTTATATACTTTATATAATTCTGGTATATACTTTATTTAATTGCTAGCTTTGATTAGAAATCAAGTAATTTTCATTACCTTTGGTAGAAAAGCTAATGTATTTCATTTAATACATATTTTCATTATATAGATACATTATTTTCGAAAGCAAATTGCCAATTAAATAAACAAAATCTTTAAGTATTTTCGACATTTAAATTTTTGAATATTAAACGAAGTAAAAAGAAACAATTTCGCAAAAAAAAAAAAAAAAAAAAAAAAAAAAAAAAAAAAATACATGAATAAAAATAAAACTTGCAAAAAGTTAGAACATGTTTGCAACTTAATCTAGACAAAATAGGGATCATTCATTTAAGTTTAAAGCAGCGTTACAAAGGTACTGACAAAACTTTTACTTAGAAAGTTTTCACTACAGTAAATCTGTAACTATACTGTTTTTGATTTAAAGTCATCCGTAATAACCACCTTTCATATGCATTTTTTGAATCCTTGTAAAAAAAATGAAGTAAAAAAGTATGCAAGGGTAGTTAATTTAAGCAAGGACAGAACAAAATGTATATCGAAATCACTGCTACTGATAAAAGCGTGCATGTAGAGATCAAAACCAGCTTGATTGCAGAAAAAAAGGAGTTGTTGATTAAAAGTGTTTATAGCAAATACATCCAAGTTTCTAAGGCAATCAAACTTTCTTTTTTCTATTTCAATTCCCCCTTCCTTACTAGTGATTCGATAAATTTTTATAGAGTTTTGTTTCTTACTCGCTTAAATAATAATCTGTTTCTCAAATTAATACTTTGTTTTACAATATTTCTGACAAGGATTTAAAATATTTACATCAAAAATGGTAATTACAGGCCACTCTGAATAAGTTTCGATCTTATTATACGTTCTATTTCATTTGTTAATTATTTATTTCCTCAACATGTTGCTGTAAATGACGGCTATAGTTATCTTGCCCATTTTAATTTGCAAAAAAATAACATCATTAATACACTGTAGGTATTAATGCATTTATTTGTTAATTATTTATTCTGTAATACATTGAAAAAAAGGCTTAAGATTTCAAATTACGCATCGTTTTTTTCTTCTTTCTTTCTTTTGTCTTGATATTTTATGTTTTACACAATTTGGAACAAACAAATGGCAGCTATAATTGTCGTATGTGCTAAGTTCTCTCAGCTGAAAAGTATATTTCTGTGAATGTGTTGATTTTATGAACAGAGCGAAATGTGTTTTTCCCTGTAAATGACGGTTACAGCCGTCGACTGTTTTCATGCAAAAAACGTGATAATTTTAGCTTCGAAATTTACGACTTACGCTCAATTTCAAATGATAGTCAGAAACACATTTTTCTTCAACTGTTTACAAGCACGATCGTCGAATTAAAAGTTTTCAGCAACGCATTAAGTCTTATAAATATCTTAAATCTAAAAATGAAATAATATAGACTTGTTCATAATTTTTTTAATACTGCTATACTGAGAAAAATTATGGTTAAAATTACCAGAATAAAGTAATATTTACCATGTTTCTGGCTCTATGGGAACATAAAAAAACACGGTAATCTTTACCGAAGCTCTGTGGTGATGACTTTTAGTAAACTTAACAATAAATAACGGTTTTAGTACCATTCTGTTAGGTAGTTTTATCATTATACATTAGAGCATAGCATTAAGACCACTTATTCGGTTAAATTTACTTTTCAATTTTGTATTTTTACTAATTGTGTGATAATAGGAACCATAATTTTGAAAACCAGAATTTCCTGTAGATCTTACTATATGAATGGAGAAATTACCGAATAAATGGTTTAAATAACACATATTTGGGTTTTATTACCATAATTACGTTTTTTACGAGAAATGTCATTACCATACAAGTATAGTAATATTACCAGAATGTTTTTTCTCCATGTACATAGCTGAAAAATATCATTTATCTTTAAGATTCCAATCAATTCTCTGATATAGAAAAATGTTTCAATATGATAAATGTATGAAATGATTATTTTCATCTTATTCAGACTTGATGAGTGATTTATTCGTTGACCTTTGTCAATGATTCTTGTTCTATCGATTAATTGGGGTCGATAATAACAAACGTTTCCCTACTTCGACTTCTCTGAAGATTAATGACTTCTTATAATTTCCTGCAATTGATAATGTCATTTCCGTCTTGTTATATATGTCCATCTTCGATTAACAGTATTAAGAGCTCACATGAAACACATTTTCATTTAATAACACGTCATTTTAGATTAGAGAGTTTTAATGTTCAATTATATTATCCAAATTTATGGTAGTTAATTGACATGAGTTCAAAAATGATTACTTATTAATAATTACTAACTTAAACCTTAATAAATACTTCAAAAAAAATTACTAAATCAAAATTTAATAAAGTATTGTAGATTAATTTGGAAATTTATTTAAATGCTATTATTGAACTGTAATAAAAAATTTGAAAGATAAATATTAAGATTTTAATTAAATAATTAAACATCTTGATATTTAAATGGAATAATATTTAATATAATAATATCTAAATAAACAAACATTTCAAAACTTAATTATGACATGCAAATATAATTTTTATATTATTAACAGTATTATAAGAATCATATTTCAGAAAATCAGTATTTAAATGCTTAATTAATGCTCTTAGCGATGTATTTAACATAAAATTTCTTTAGTCCTTACAGGAAAAATATATTCAAATACATTAAAAGACTTAAATAATCTTGAAGTAATATTATATATATATATATATATATATATATATATATATATATATATATATATATATATATATATATATATATAAAATACAAAAAACTGCAAAATTCACATAAAAGTTTTTAAAAGTACTTGAATGATATGTTAAAAAGGGAAACTAATAATTTAGGTTTAATAATAATTAAACTATACTATGTAGTTTAGGTAGTATATAATTCAAAGCAATTAGATTTTATTTTGAATAATGAAAAAAGACGCCTTTTTATAATTTATTTATCATCTATCACTTTTTTTTTTCTATATTATTTTCATTTAGCATAAATTATGATTGTGTTTGAAATCAAAAATCTTAGTTAATTAGCTTGCAGTAAGAAAATTCGCAAATGAGCCTCTTTCTACAATAGTTTAAATACTGCACCATATTTATTCTTTTTCAACTAAATAAAGCATCATATTTTCATGACGAGAATTATTTTTTATTTATATATTTTTCAAATTAGCAAATAAATAAATCGCATAAACTTTAGTAAGTTACGTTACGCAAATCAATTTCATAAAATGTCATCTTTATGCTATATTTTCCTATTTTATACGGTTATAAAAATTTTAAGCTTATATTCCCCACGAAAAAGTAATTGATTAATCACAGAATTCATTTTCCACAATTCATAATGGGATATGGAATTATATTTGAACTTCCTTATCTAGCATTTTCTTCATTGTTTTAAATTATTCTAGAAGAATTACTTTAATAAATACGACTTTAGTTGGATAGAAAAATGATTCGAGAACTGGTTTATGTGGGTCATAAGAAGTCTAAAAACGAAATCAATATTTAAGATTCTTTTTTTCTTCTTCTCTTTTTAAAACTACCCATCTACATTCACTAATTCACGGTGGTTACAGCATTGTGTAACCTACGTGTGACTTAAGCACGCAGTAAAACAAAATAAAATAAAAAAAAAACTTCAGCTTCTCTTTCTCCAAAGAAAGAAAACGCTCTTTTCGAATGCAAATCCTGGATATGCTATTAGCACAGAACAGTAAAAGCAGCCGCTTGCATAATGCGATAGCCTTATTTGAAATGTTTATAGTCACTAATACAAACATAGTCGCCGCGGATGCTAATCCTATTGCTAATGTATACACCATGTTACCTCTATTATCACCCGCTTGAAATGGCTAATTAGGTGACAAAGATTTTGAAGAGACCGCTTAAAAACTCTCTCTTCTGTTGTTGCAAATCATCTGCTTCAAGACGCTAATGATCTATTATAAATCTCAAGTTTCTCTTCACCATCTGTTTGCTCTTTTGTTCACTTTGAGTAGTAACTAAGTTTTTTTAATTTTTAAAAGTATTTATTTTAATTGCATTGGAGGATTTTTTATAGAAAAAAGACAACTTTTCATTTTAAGCGAAAAGTGAGGTAATTATATTAATTTTATTTATGGCGTTTAGAATGAGAACGTTAAACTTTTTGCGTGTTTTTATGTGTTTACAAAAAGTGCAAAATAAAAATTTTCATCATATATCATCGTTTTTAAAGTACAATGGGCAAAAAATAAGTAAATAAATGGACCGTCCTAAATGACTTTTGATCTAACGATCGGATCTTTATGTTCTAGGACTCTATCTTAATGGCTCAAAGAGATGACCTCAAATATGCTTATTATTTAATGCAGGCGATATTTTAGGTTTCGAAAGCAGATTACGAACAAAAACGTCATTTTTCTGAATGATCATACCTTTTGTTCGACGGATATGAATCTTCAAAATATGGTAGGTAGCCATCTGAAATATGGTTCCAATAGTTTGGTCAGGAAAGCGGTTCGAAGTTGAGACCCCTTAATGTTAACTTTACTTTTTGCGTATTTCACCAAATCTCGAGAACTTCTTAAGCGAATTTAAACATTTTTGCACACAGTTATAAAATTCATTTATTCAAAGATAATTCCATGCAACTTTTAGAAGACATTTGTAGTTTTTTTATTTAACAATAGTCGAAAAATCTTTGAATTGTATGGTATGCGATGTCATTAAAAATTATACTCAATAAAATGATATAAAAAGTTGTATACCTTACGATTCATAATTTGTTCGACTATTATTAAATAAAATAATAAATATTTACTAAAAATTAAAATAAGTAAGTGTAGTGATTAATGAAATTTGTGGGTAAAAATATATTGTAACATATTTCTCCCTTTACTTATAGGTATGGTTTCAAAATCGCCGAGCAAAATGGCGGAAGCAAGAAAAAGCAGCTGGTGGACAATCACAAAGTCAAGGCTACAATCCCTATTCAGCATCTACAGCGCTACCGTCCTTACCAGCATCTGCACCAGGATCTGGAAAACCATTCAGTGCTCTGAGCTATCCTAGATCGTATGACCTTGGTCTTTTGAACGCAGCAGCAGTAGCTCACCATCACCATCATCCACAATTTCCTCCACCTTATTTACCACCACCTGGCTTATCAGGACTGTTTCGCCCAGCTCCTAGTTTCTTGACTCAAGCTGGCTATTCCCTTCGAGATTTGCCTTACACTAGCTTATTTCCAGCAGCATTATCTTCACCTTATTCCGTAACTGGTTCATTTCCTCCAACATCATTTCAAACATTACTCGCTAACTTATCAGCACAGAACAGGCCAAAGCTTACAACTTCTCCTGAACTAAGTCCTGTTGCCACGGAACCATATCCTAGCCTACTTGCGACGAGCACTGCAAGTGCTAATTCTGCTCCTGCAACTGTTTCACAACCATCCCCTACTGTAACTCCACCCGCAGCATTGCCACGTTCATCAACTGGTTCTCCCGTATCACCACCAGCTACAAGTCCTGTGGATTTTGATCGAAGAAGTTCGAGCATAGCTGCTCTAAGACTTAAAGCTCGAGAACATGAAGTGCGTATGGAGTTGTTGAGAAAAGCGAATGGGGAAGTGAGTTGAGTTAAATGAGCGACACAAAAACTTATAGAATATTTATAATACTGTGGCTGAGAGAAAATGCAGCAGTGGATTTTCTAACATGGCAACGTCCAAAGAATTTATCATGAAACTTTAAAACTCGTTTCGTGAAATTACACTGAACGGACATTCTATTGATTTCATTTGAATAACTGCAGATTGTTTTCATGACTTAAAACTTTTCCAATTTCTTGTCTTTCATCATTTAGTCAAGTTGACAGTAACAGTTCGGGTGGTGGGCAAATGCCATCTTTGACAACAAAATATTTTTGAACTATATGAACAGTTTTGCTTTGTTTGTGCCTCAAACTTTTATAAAACCAAAGGTTGTGTAAATTTGTGTTTATTGTATCATTTATCTGATGACGCTCATTGTGAGTTAGCTCAATAGAGTGGAAAGATCCGACTTTACAAAATACCCTTAAAAAGTCTTTCAATAAAGAAACTACATCAAATGTCACTTATTATATCAAGTGCGTGGTGTTTTGGGAAGCTAATACTAAAAGTCGAGTTTCGAGGAAATAATGCTCTCTTACTTAACAACTTACAGAAAATTCACGACTACGGTTGAGGCGATTGGTTTAAATGCCTACTTTATGTCTTTACAGAGTTTGCATTTGAGTCAATATTTATGATGCTTATTAGAAAGTAATGAGATTGAATAACGCGTAAAGTTATGTTTTCCTCATCAAAACATTCTAATATTTATGTTAACAGAACTATTTTAAATACGAGCTGAGATGATTTTTTTCTAATTTTGTAACAGAAAACTAATGATATGTTTTGTATTGTGGTCGCTGTTTTTATTCAAGAAACTAAAAAATAAGAAAATAGTTTTTATAATAATATTTTTAAAAATCTAAAGAAAGCTAGTTTAAAAAAATACTTTGGATTATCTATAATAATCTAAGCTGGTTTTAAAACTAAAGATCTCTATTTATCAAAAAAACAGTGATTTTCTTTAAATCTTCCAGTGTGCATTAGTCATTCAAATCTTAAATTCTCCTACTAAGAAAATTAATTAATTTATTTTATTGATTCAAATCTAAAAATAAATTCACTTAAATATTTAATTGCTTTCTTTCAGCAGTCTATAAAAGAAAGTACTCATGCATTTTCTTCTTCCCTTCAATTGAAATATTTATCAATCTTTTGAAAAACGGTTTATGCAAATTTAGTTTTAGAGAATTTAGGTTTCAACTTTCTGAAAATGGGACAAACTTTAATGTAATTGCAAACTTAAGTTTTTGACTTGAATAATAAGCGAGCAATTATATCGGCTCTCTGAAATTTCAGCCAGGTTTTATTTTACTTATCGATTAATGCGAAAAAAAATAATTAAATATAAATCTACGCGACATAAATTGCGAAAATTGCTTCGATGATGTATAATATATTAAATATCAAGGAAAATTTCAGTACCGAACATAGATTTAAAAATTCTGGGAAATTTTTTTTTAGGGTGACTTAGTCTCACTACGTGGTTGGATGAAGGTTAATCAGTTTAAAAAATTGCTGGAATTATAGACAATTAAAAATCTTAATAGAAATAAATAACATGTGACAATCTGAAAAAGTAAGATATTTGGATTAAAAAACATATTATGGTCTGTTGTATGAATATAACTTTTTTTCTGCCAGGTTATTAATCAAGACGGTGCTGATAACGAATATGTGCTTTGTAAACAATTTCCTGCTGTTGCCAGACTTTTATTTTTACGCGTGTTTATAAATTCACTAAATTATCACAGCAAACCTTCTTCCCTTAAGTTTTTCAATTGCACCAGTTAAAAAACACAGCTCCGGGGGGGGGGGGGAGGGGGCGAGTGCTCATTGAGTCACAAACAATGTATATCTAATTTTCTCTAAAATTATTTTCTACAAGTCAGACTTTACAGTGAGAGGGAATAATTTTCGGAGTATAAAAATAAAGTATTCTCTTTAAAATCGTTAAAATATAACACGCCTCTCACAAGCAACTGCAACGCGTCTATCCGGACTGTCCTAAAATCGGACCTGACTGTTCCAAAAACGCGTCACAAAATCACAAAAATAATTCTCTTGTCATAAATTTGACTTATTTAATTTTTAATTACCTTTATTCAAATTTTACCAAGAAAAAAAACACGTAAGTCTTTGGTTGTTAATGAAGTAATTCTTTGATTTTTGAGTTCAACTTAAAAGCAACTTTTTGCAATTCCCATAAAAATTTTAAACTTTTTTACTAGTTTGTATTTTGTAAGTATTTTAGTTAGTATAATAATTCAACGACTTTTTTTAGAATGTTATATCACCTTGATTTTTTTTTTAATATTTTGCGTTACGTCCCAAAATTTAATTTGCTTCAAACAAAATTTTTGTTATTGAGATTTTAGCACTTTTATTGAAGTTTTCGCAATATTTAAATTCATACCTAAAATATTTTTAAAAATTCGGACTTCAGCCTTACTTATTTTATAAGGGAAGATTCCAATAAGCTCCCAACTGAGTAAATTGATTGTTTAAAATAAACTTTTGGCATTGAAGAAAACAAAGTATCAATCCTGATTCTAATAAACTTTGAATTGTTTTCATTTTTTAGTAAAATCATTGAATAATCTTTGTATCTAAAGACTAAAAGTATCACGTGTAATTAATATAGAATTTAGAAAGTAAAAATGAAACAAAAATCTCGAATTGTAGCCATACAATAAATTATTGCTATAAACAAAGTACTCATTGATGTATAGATGTAAATGTTGTTACTATTTTACCAAAGTTGAATTTATTTATATGATCATGATCTTGCACTTTCCTGTATTTAATAATAATAAATGTATACCTTTTCATCTTTTAACTTATTACATTACTTTTTAAACATAAATGCAAAATGTAGTAATTTTCAGCAATATTTGTAATATATTATGAAATGATTCCCTTTCGAGACTATTTAACATTTTTTACGGTATAATCTGGAAAAATATAAGTCAAATAAAAAAAATTGATTTCTGCTTAATAAATTAATTTTAAATTGCACTCGAATCACATCTAACATCTATCAATAACTTTAATTATTTTTAACAAACGTATTTTAACGCAAAATAATTATACAAGTCGGAAATATAAATTACATTTGATGTCTCCTCGTAAATACATCCTGTTTTTAGAATTATTCAACGAATTTATTTTTCAATTGAGAAATGGTTTTTACTTTAAATTAAAGTTATTATAACCCCTTGAGAAGTTTGAAGTTCAAATCTTTGAGACATACAGGGTGATTCATAATGATCACCAATAAAATATATTTAAAAAAAATTTGGCGAAGATAAAGTAAAAAAATGATACATATTTGGAACGCATAAATTATATTTAAGCGAGGAAAAAATAAAACGCTGTAGAAATCGGTTGAATCACTACTGAGAAAGATGGAATATTAAAAAAATGAAGTTTGCATTTATTAAAACATAAAAACATATTGAATTAAACAGTTTCAAATGCAATGTGATGTACAAATATTGTTGCAAATTGATGTATGGTATTAAAAAATACTATGGTATACACATATAATTTATATTTTTTGAATTATGTAACATGCATATAAATGTTCTGTTTTCAGAAACTATGCAGTGATACTTCATAGTTATATTTTTGTATCAAAGTGTATTGAATGAAACCGTCCAAACAGTACGTTAAATTCCTTAACTAATCCGTCCTGCTAAGCTTTAAAGTAAAGAAAAGTGAAATTTTAAAGAATATGTATTCCTTAGATCAGATATATTTCTTATTTATTTATAAGTGCTCAAAGTTTATTAAAATCCATAAATTGCTGTATTTTAAAATTTAGTGTAGGAAAATTTTTGTTTTCTTTAAATATCCTTATGTGTTCTGTAATCAATGCAAATAATATAAATGTTTATGATCCAATAAAAAATTGAAACATCCCAATAATATCAAAAATTAAAGCCACTTTCGCACTTGCAGTACTATTTTCCATCTATCGAATGGCTTATTTGTCATGCGCGTTGTGGATGGATCAAAGGATTCTAGATTCATGTGGCTCTACGCTAAAATAATTTATATTCCTTTCTCAAAAACAAAACAAAAAATCAAAAGAAATGGAAAACAATTCCTAGATATTGTGGAAATTTTCATTTGAATATGCTCTGTCCCACTTTATCAACATTTAATTTTTTTCTTTAATTTTTTTACAAAATTTGTACAGCTTGTTTGAGTATTTGAGTTTAAAGAATGGTCTACAACTCCTAAACTATAAAAATATTTCACTTTGTAAATATAAAATGTATTTCCGGTGCATAAGTTTCTCTGTTACTTTGAAGGGAAGTTTACCGTCCATTTAATCATTTATTGTTGGAAATGTGATTTGCATATTTAATGGCATATTTAACTTTTACGTTTGCACTCATTCAAATAAAGTGAGTGATTGTCAGTTCTTATGTATTGTAATTTAGGTGACTTTCTGTTAATAAAAATGGGAAAATAATCCGTTTTATTATTGCGTGATATTTTAAAACCTTTTGGTATATCAAACACATTTATTCAAATTTTTCACATAGATGGAGAGCTAAAGACATAGATTTTGTCACATCACAAAAATCACACACACACAATTTGTTTTTCGTCTCATCAGAAAAATATTAAATAATGCAATTTTAGACAATTGCAAAATACGCTTGTCACGAAATTAAAATGTCGCTATCAATCACGATGTCGTATTCCTTTTTTGGACCTTGTGCCACTAAACCCCACATTCAATTCAATTCACGATGTCGTATAAATACTGTCGCTTCTTCTAACAAAACTATAAATACTCTAATTTTTCACCGGCCAGGTGGCCAAGTGGTTAGCGCGCCTGACTGCGAAGCCAATGGCTGCGGGTTCGAATCCCGCTCTGGATATGGATGTTTCTCTCTCTCTGTGCTGTATTCTGACGTGTGAATGTATGAATGTGGCCCACCCTATGAACGGGTATTTGTGGCAGTGGGGAGTGGGTAATGTTGCTCGCCTCCGTGACATTGGATCACAGGTGCCCACTGGGTAACGATAAATGAGCAACACTTCCGGCATCTTCTAAGGCGAAGAACTAAAGTTCAGTTCAGTGCCAGCCGTTATTAAAAAAAAAAAAAGAAATACTCAAATTTTAGATTAGTTCACTATAAAAGCTGTGATGTAATATCGCTCTGAATTTTATGTTGAACAATACAAAAATCGCGTGAAAGGACAGCTTTTTTTTTTACAAGTTAACACCAAATTGAGCGTTCATATCCATTTTAAAGTGCGTAGTTAAATCTTAGCACAAATAATTGAATGTGCCCACACATTCACAAGTACCTAAAATTCAAAATAATTTACAATATCACGTTACAATATGTTAAATATTTTCGATCCCAAAAACTCCAATGTTGGCAAGATTATGATATGTCTGAAATTGTTTATGAAATAACGTGAAGTTTGTTGCTGTCTTCAATTCTGCTTTTCATATACAGAAACGTAATATAATTTCATATACATAAAAATAATTTCCCAAACTCTTATGTGTTTCGTATCATCCCACTGTAATTTTATTTTGTTTTATAACCAGTGCTGAACAGAAGACCTGATTCTGAGTTTGCGAATGTCAATGTTCAAATCCGTTTTTGATTCAACAATTTTGAAACCAACCCAGAAGACAAGGGAATTCCTGGATTAAGCATAGAGTCAAACTAGACTTGGCGAAGGACTTTTTTGATGGAACTAACCCACGCTTGCATTACAAGGGATAAAAGCCGCAAAAACCTCCCAGGATTAGCCCGATGGCAAGGAGATTCTAACTCATGATCCGTCTACCCCTGATGATATTTTACTTCATCACTGTGGTCGTTGCGTATCAGCCAACCACCCCTGGGATTCAAATGTAGGTCATCACATTGGGAGGCAAACACTCTATTCCCTGAGCTACTACAGCTCTATCTTATTTTATTTTATATCCGTCGTTGAACATCCGACACACTTCTGAGTTTACGACTACCAATTTTCAACGTCGTAGCTTTGTAATTTTGAACATAATTCAGAAAATAAGGGAACTCCTGGATCAAGCATTGGTAGAAATTTACCTTTGTGGAGGACTTTTTTTGAATTTGCGTTACATGGGGAGGGAAAATACGAAAACCTCTCAAGGTTAGCCTGACGGCAAGGGGACTCTCCGTCTACCACTGAGGATGTTTAACGTCAGCCCTGTAGTCGGTGCAAGCCGAACGCGGAATTCGTATAGATCAGCCATCGCTGGGATTCAAACCTAGTTCACCTTCTTGGAAGGTAAACACTCTATCCCCTGAGCCATCACGGCTCTATCTTACTGTGATACATTTGTTTTACTGAGTACTAAAATAGTTGCAGCTACTTTCTACGGAGTATTGTTAAGAACATTCGTTGTGCTTCACTACGCCACTCATCACCCCTTTGGAGTAAAGTAGATGAGTGATAATTGGTGATAAGGTGAACTGAAATTTTTATAAAACAATCTTCGCGTCGAAGTTTGTAATTAAAGTTTGTAATTTTATTCGTGAACTCATGCTTGAATGAAATCAGAAATCATATAAAATTTTGCAATTTGAGAAATCAGCGAGATTAAAGTTACAACTACTGAAAAATTCTTATTTCACAATACTTCAAAAATAAAGTTCACTTATTAAAAACGTAATCAGTGCATGCAACATCTGTATTAGTAAGACATCGAGTTACTTAGTTATTATGTTTTTAAACACCTTCAAAACTCATATAGACAGAATGGAACTCAAATTTATGTTTTCTTTACTTATGAAGCAATTATATTCATGTTATGAACTATGAAGTAAATCATAATTGAAATTTTAAAAAATCTGCAAAATCTTTCAAATTAATAAGTTTATAAAGTGAAATATATACTAAATATAATACTTACAATCTGTTTTTTGTAACTTGCTATTTATAGGTAAGTTCTTTATTTACGTCGCACTAGTGATGCAGAATAAACTATTTGCAATATATAGACACATTCTTTTCTTTCAATCTATAGCACTGATCATAATTCTAATCGGAAGTAGTTTTTCTGAGTTCAAACGTAATTCAACTCCATTAAACATATTTGATGAAATCAATAAAATTTGTTATAAAAACAAATAGATAAGGCAGCTATTGCAAAATAATAGCTACCTAATATTGCAACATCTTGTTAAAAATTAAAAATATCAGAAAATTTCCTATGATTTTTAGGAATGCAGTGCGGAAAGAGCGAAACTGAATGTTTTCAAATTGTAAGTTTCTTCAATTCTTTTGAATTTTTAAACAGTTAACGAACGACGAGTGATTTAAATTTTTTTTATATATAGTTGTTGTGGTAGTTGTAGTTCATTTACGTCGCACTAGAGCTGCACAATGGGCTATTGGAGACGGTCTGGGAAACATCCCTGAGGATGATCCGAAGACATGCCATCCCAATTTTGATCCTCTGCAGAGGGGATGGCACCCCGCTTCGGTAGCCCGACGAACGCGAAGTCGAGCACTTTACGGTAGAATAGTTTAACGAGGACCCATACCGCACACCCTCGGTCCCTACGCAGGCTGATCCAAGTGGTCACCCACCCGCACACTGACTGCAGCCAGTGATGCTCGACTTCGGTGATCTGCCGAGAACCGTGTCTTAACGATCAGTTTTTTACAACCTGATAAAATTGTGTATTAAATATTTTTTTTGGTATGCTTCCCGAGTGCTTCATTTTCTTAATCTCACTTATTTTTCCTTAAGCTTTAAGCTCAGATTAGGTGCTTTTAAGACTTCATGTTAATGGCCTTCCATCTCATTCTTAGAAGGGTGTCCCGCAGTGGACTGATCGTTGAGACACGGTTCCCAGCAGATCACCGAAGTCAAGCATCACTGGCTACGGTCAGTGTGAGGGTGGGTGACCACTTGGATCAGTCTGCGTAGGGACCGAGGGTGTGCGGTATGGGTCCTCGTTAAACTGTGCTACCGTGAAGTGCTCGACTTCGCGCGCAGGTCGTCGGGCTACCGAAGCGGGGGTGCCATCCCTTCCGCAGAGGATCAAAATTGTGATGGCATGTCTTCGGATCATCCTCCGGGATGTTTCCCAGACCGTCGCCAATAGCCCATTGTGCAGCTCTAGTGCGACGTAAAGTAACATCAACAACAACAACAAAAATCTTAGAAGGGTAAGGTAGTGAGTTCGATTCCCGTCGAAGCCCAGGATTTATTTTTTATTACCTCTTTGCCCTGTCGTTCTGTGATATGTGCTATCCGTTCTTTAATGTGACAGAACTCCTTTGAGAAAAAAAAACTGCAGTCCTATATATATATATATAAGAATATCTTTGTTGTAACTAATACTGGTGTCTGTTTTTTATTAAGCTCTTATTTTGCTTGCTGTTCGTAGATTCTGAAGTCTCCAAGGTTTAGAGGTATTGTAATATCGTGGTAGAGGGTTTGATTCCTGCCATGACGCAGGATGCATTTTTCATTCTTCAGTATGGATTTCTGTAACCTTTATCCCACTTCAATTAAACGTTTTCATGATATTTACTTCTAAGCCCTTGAAGTTGTGCTGTGACTTTGGTACACAAGTCTGCAACTTTCTCTGTTGTAATCCTGCTCTTTTGTATTTCGGAAAGCCCAGCTGTAGTTTTAATTTTTACTATATTTAAGTCTAATTTGAGCTTCATGTTCTGTGATACGAAAAAGCACCGACGCTTTTACGCAAGAATGAATGGAAATTTATTAACAGCAACTACTTTTTCTTTTTTAGCTCATAACCTGACCATCTCAATGTATAGTCGTCTCGCAGTGGGCTGATCGTTAAGACACGGTTCCCAGCAGATCACCGAAGTCAAATATCACTGACTACGGTCAGTCTGCGGGTCGGTGACCACTTGGATCAGTCTATGTAGGGACCGAGGGTGCGTGGTATTGACCCTCGTTAAACTGTTCTACCTTAAAGTGCTCGACTTCACGTGCAGGTCGTCGGGTTACAGAAGCGGGGGGGGGGGGCATCTTCTCTGCAGAGGATCAAAATTGTGATGGCATGCCTTCGGATCATCCTCAGGAATGTCTCCCAGACCGTCGCCAATAGGTTCCAGTGCGACGTAAATGAACTACAACTACAGCTACTCAATGCATAGTCTTAGTTCTACTCTTCCTATTTTAAGACTTCTTATTTTTTTACTTTCTACTTTTTTGCTTCTCTTTCGTTTGCATTCTTTTTTTCAAGTCCCATGATGTTGTTACCTACTTCAATTTACTTACTTTTTTTCAGGTCTACTGAAAGTATAGAAATATAATGCATAAAATAAGGGTATCCTTCAATTTTCAATGTGACATTCAAACTATTATTCGTTATTTATTTGCTATTTTGATATCAAATATATTGCTCATTCTTTTCCTTCATATATGTAGAAATCTGTGTGAGCTTAGTGCAAAGAATGGTTTAAATACTTTTGGCAATTAGTAGAACAGTTAATACAAATTGTAGAAGAACATCACAGAAAGAGAATGCAGGATAATTTTGAATTAAGACGGGAATCTTCAACGTTTCTACAGTGTTTGCAAAAGAATGACCCTTGATAAAAACAATCACATTTAAATAATTTTGAAATTCTGAACATCTTTTTAAAAATAAATTTTTTTTAAAATTATTTGCACATTGCGTACCCCATTTGCACCCCATAAAAGTATGAAAGATATTGATATCTAAGATTTATATCACGCTAGTTTGAACTGTTTCTTTTTTACTTAATAATATCTGTGTCAACCTTATAAGTTACAACTCATGAACGTTTTTGAATAGTTATGTTTTCTTTTGCTTTAACCCATTGAATTTTAAAAAAGGCAAACATAATTTTATTAAAACATTGATATACGCTCATTGTTTTAAACGCATTTAGGCTCAAAATTGCATTTTTTGAGAAATTCACCAAGTGAAATTAAATTAAAAAAGAGCTGCTACATTTTTTTTAACATTTTGATTTGATTAAGAATTTTTGGCTAAGTTTATGCTTTCATTTTATCATCTTTATTTTTTTACTTCGAATACATATGGTTCAGGAGTTTTATCTCTCGAAGAAGTCTAGAAAATGCTGACAAAAAAATAAAAAATATAAGCATTTAATGTGTATACAGCTTTTTCTTGTCTCGTAGCTCTGAGTGTAATATTAATCCGATGTGTAAATATGAACATGATCTATTGAAGAATGTTATTGAATCAAACTTTCATCTCCTATCACGAAATCGTGAGAAGATTCTGTTACTGTTCGCTCATATTATTTCGTTAAAGTGTGATATCATTGTGGAAGGAATAGGTCACAAAAGGAAATAAAAATTACCACGACTAACAAGGATAACTTTTTGTTGCAGATTGGAAAGATTTTCTTTCCTTTTCCTTTACTAAAAACTGACAAGATATTTTTTACAGTTAAAGTTGTTAATATCAACAGTTGATGATATTCCTTGATATTAACGTGAAATTTGTTTACAGAATATTCTTTAAAGACCTCCCCTAATTTATATATTTAGAATCCTTATCAAAAGTAGATAAATATTTCCTGTGAAGGTCACAAACTGATATTTGAGCAAAGAAAAGTCTGGAAAATTAGAATAACGAAATTAGAAAGCACGTGTAATAAACAACAAAACAGGTTTGATTACGAGGAGCAAGGGAAAGGATTTGAATAACGATTATTAGAAACATCTTCAAACTTCAATTAAACCTATTTTGATTTTATTACATTCACGTTCTTCTTCTGTAACTTGTTAGATTTCATTAGCGTTTTTGTTTTTTCTTCGGTTAAATATAAATTTTTGGTTTCATTTTTGGTAAAAAAATTTTAAATCACATGTTAAAAGTGGTCTTTATGGAAAGTGGCCTCCATATATAATGATATAATGTATATATATAAAACTCCTGTTTGTGAAAATTGCAACACCATGAAGGAATCGTCATAATTGAATGAAATTTAATACACAGTAGAGTTAAACTTTCAAAGCAAACAAACAATAACAGGAGATCGAAATCAGTATTTTGTGTAGCCACCACGCTCCGCAATAAATGCTGCCACGCGACGTGGCATGGAGTCAAGCAAACTTCGAATGTGTGTCTAAGGAAGAAAATTCCTTACTGTTTGTATGCGTATCCAAAGTTCGTCTGTAGAAGCAACAGCACGAGGATTACGAGCGAGACGCCGACCAACGAAATCCCACACATGTTCAATCGGCGACAAATCCGGGGAATACGCCGGCCAAGGAAGAAGTTGTACCTGTCGCGATGCAAGGAAGAATTGAACAGTCCTAGCAATATGAGGGCGGGCATTGTCCTGTTGAAATACAGCACCTGGCAAGGCTTGAAGGAAGAGAACAGCTTGGGGCTGTAGAACTTCACTGATGTACCGGTTGCTGTTCATATTACCCACAATTCATAACAATTGAGATCATCCATGATATACTATAGCACCCCAGACCATAACTCCGGGTGTTCGTCCACTGTGGCGTTCGATAACGCACTCCGGCGTTCAAGACGGCGTTCACCGGCATAGCGTCTGACACGAATGCGGCCATCATGGTACCACAAATTGAAGCGAGATTCGTCAGAAAACACGACACGCTGCCAATCAGCACGCCAGTCCCTGTACTGGTTGGCCCATTGCAGCCGCAGGGGGCGAAGGTTCAGCGTGAGGGGGATCCTGTATATAAGAGTCCTTGCGCGCAGTCCACGCTGCAGCAGACGTCTACGAATTGATAAAGCACACATTGAAACACCTGTAGCTATTGACCACCGTTCTGCCAGTTGTCTAGAAGGAGCCGTACGGTCCGTTAGCGCAACGCCGAACAGGTGTCTATCATCGCGAGCTGACGAGACATTTCCGGGTCCACTCCTGGATTTCCGAGTTGCCCGACACTCGTCCATCCACTGCTTTCAAACACGCATCACTGTGCTGCTGTTACGCTGCACACGAGCTGCTACAGCACGATAAGATAATCCAGCTTCACGAAGGCCGATGATTCTCCCCCGTTTAAACTCCGTAAGTTGTTGAAATCTCGTTCTCTTTCGTCGAATAGGCATAAGTAATGACTAAGCTAACGTTTACCACTAGCAGATAACCACCGATAACCATTCTCGCTTGGCTACAACCGTCTATTTATTCGGATCCATCCGCCGTACAGAGGGGGCTGAGTCAGCATACGCATGAGGGGGCTGAGTCAGCATACGCATGCGCTACGGGTCTGAAATTCTAATCATTTGCATATCATGCTGTACTTCGCATTTCCTGAAAATTTCAGCTCACTCGCGTAAGTCCTTCATGGTGTTGCAATTTTCACAAACATGAGTTTATATATATATATATATAAGAAGAGAATGGAATGATAACACATAGCCAATCACAGAAGACTTCTGGTTAGTGACGCACAAAACAGGCAATCAAAATTGAGAACGCATGTTTGTGAAAAGATAATAATTTTTAATAATGCTGTCTGCAGAAATGTTACAACTAAACTTACCAGCTAAATCTTGCTGCGATTTTTATTTTGTATTGAATGTGTGAAATATGTTGAACAGAGTTTACTTTAAAATATTTATATCTTTTACAAAAAATTGATCGTCGTGAATATCTTGAATATCTTAGGCGATATCAACAGCGACATAGGGCGGAACATAATTTTGCAGCACAAAATTACCGGGAAAATAATCGTAGTGCTATCAATACGCGACAGCGAAATGCGCGGAAAAGAAACGTTGAAGAGTCAAGACGTTTGTATGAAAACGAATAATATGGAAAAGAAATTGATAAAAAATGTTGTATATAAGGAGGTTTTGCAAATAATTTTTAATTTTATCATTTTTTTCCTTACTTTTAATTGTTTTTTACTTACTTTCAAAAAATCATTCAGCCAGAAATATTAATTAACAGTTCATATTTGTTTGAGATATTTTTTAAATAGATATTTTTTAAATATTTTTTAATTAATCTGATAAATTTAAATAAAAGCGCAATTTTAAATAATGCATAAATGCATAAAAGCGTTATATCAATAAAAATGAGAGCTAAAATAGTTAAGAACATAAAAACTAGTTTAAAACATAAAAACTAGTTGAAAACATAAAAACGAAGGCTATAAAATCATTATTATTAGTAACTTAATTCATTAGTTTAATTAGGAATAAAAATATTTTTTTTATTTTATGCGAGAACATTAAAATTGTATAATATTCATTAAACCGTAACACTTTTGGTCACGTAAAATGACTTATTTAAGCTATTTTATTCTCAAGTTTTCACCTTTCAATTGAATTTCTTGTTTGTTTGTATTTTTACAAAAAAAGAATAAAAGAAAAATAATGAAAATAATGCGAAATTGAACCAATTATGTTTTAAAACTATTCTTATGAGCTTTTAATTTTTCAGTTTATATAACCAAATTGTAACCTGAAATAAATTGGATTAAAAAGACTCCATATATTTATCGAAAAATAATTAAAAAGTAGATTAAATACATCCTTCTTGTTTAAATTTAATTTTTAAGTTTATCAAAATCTCCCATTACCCATAGAATTAAAATGGGAGTTAATATGTCATTGCCCTTATTTTTTTTTAAAAAATCACGCTCCAATTATAAGGTAAGAAATTGAATCCGTTAACAGAAATATTTAATATAAATATGAATATAAATGAAAACACTAGTCCAGTTAATTTCGTTTTCTACTTGTAATAGATAAAACTGAAGCAAAAACTTTTATTTTTTAAGTCTTTTGCAGAATATATCGATAATTTAATTTAAAGTTTTGCTGATATATTTCCATTGTTTCACCCGCAACTGAATTAAAGAGAAAAAAAAATATAATGATAATTTTATTTTTTTTATAGCAAAAATTATTTAATTTCATTTTCATCACCTCAATATTTCAGATTTAATCGAACTTAGATATTGAAAAGAAGAGTAAACAATTAGTTATTTGTTAAAAACCAGATATTAACAGATTTTTTATTCATAGCATTATTGCTAGTTATAAAACTTGAGATTTTTTAATTACATTTCAATTGTGTATGGCAAAAAAATTTTTTTGTGTCGATTGTGACCCATTATTTTTTATGATAAATATTATCGTTGAAAGATTTATTTTTAAAAAGCTTTTGTTGCGCTGATTTATGAAGTACAATTGCAAGAAATGTGTTATATATTGGTATAATTCTTAAATAATAACATTACCTAATTATTTTCTTAAATAATAAGATTTTGTTAAAAAGAATGGGTGTTGTTGAACTAAATTTGAAAGCTGCTTGACCTGGTTTCTAAAGAAACATTTTGAAGTTTATTAAACCATAATATTCTTCATATATGGTATAACTTTAATAAGAAGCTAAATTAAACTATATCACACGCATCGTACTTTTAAAACTTAATTACACGATTCTAAGTTCAATTTAACGCCTTATTAAGGTTGCAGCTATTTTGCACTGTACCATCGTACATCTTAAACTTGCTTGCGCTATATTACGTTCAATTTAGCACCTTATTAAGGTAGTAGCAAACTTTCACCGTATCATGGTTCAATGCACGAATGTTTAAAATGATTTTTCCCAAAATGTATCTGAACATAACATCAACCAAATATTTCCTCTATTAAAAAAAGTTGATTTAATCTTGATGCAAGAAATGTATGAAAAACATGAGTGGTTTGACCAACTTTGAACAAAAATATTTTCATTTAAATTTTTTCAACATTTTATATTTTAACATTATATTGTAGTTTATAATGTAGCTTATAATTATCGTGTAGCTTATGATATTTGTCCTCTGTTAGCATTATTTTCTAGTATATAATGTTTGTCATCTGTTAACATTATTGTATTCTACTTAAATTTTAAAATATTCTTAAGAATTCTTCAAGTGTGTAAAACTGAGTCAAACCACCCTACTTGAGGGAGATTTGACTAACTATAAGGCAGGTTTGACCAACAGAATTATTGAAACGCGCAATTAAATGTTTAAAGCAACGTTGCAGACAAATAATTGTGTAAGAAATATATACTGATGAAAAATAACAACTATGAATTGAAATTTTTTCATGAATTTAATTAATATCAATAACTGGAGAATCTGAAGACATTTATTTTAACTTTTTTTTTGGTTTTCTTCTTAAAATTAGAAAATTAATTAAAAAACAAAACAACTAAAGTTGTAATTTTTTCCTTGCAACTTCTCTAAACTTCTCTTTCACAAGGGTATCTTTCAAAATTTTTGATTTGTAACAATAGGTCGAACCTTTCTTAATAGCCATTTAAAATTTAATTGAAGTAAAAAATAAAAGTTTGAACAATGGGTATATTGGCCTTAGCATGATAATCTGAGGAATACAAAGAATTCATCTTTTTTTATATATATTATAATGAAATATGGCACGGACAAGAACAACTCGCAACAATAAATAAATAAATAAAAAAAAATAATAAATTAGCAAATGAACATCGTAAATCTTAAGCTTGATTGCGCGATACTACAAACATATTGTTAAGGTTGCAGCTGACTTGCAGCGTATCATCGTAATTTTAAACCTTGATTACATGATATTACGTTAAATTTAACACTTTATTAAGGTTGCAGCAAACTTGCACCGTAGCATGGTTCTATCTACGGATATGATTGTTTAAAATGATTTTTCCGAAAGTGTATCTGACAATAATATCAACCAAGTATTTTCTACATTTAAAAAAAATTGCTTTTAACTTGTTGCAAAAAATGTAGGGAAAACGGGAGAGGTTGGTCAAACTTTTAAAAGTTAGACAAACTTTAAACAAAATTATTTCTTTAAATTTTTTTAGCATATTATATTTTTTAAGTTAACATTCCTTCGCATTACATTTCATACGTTACATTACATTTCATAATGCAGCTTATAATTATTTTGTAGCTAATGATGTTTGTCTTCAATCAACATTATTTTGAGTTTTATAACGTTTGTCATCTTTCAACGTTATTTTGTAGCTTATAACGTTTGTCATCAGTTAGTATTATTGTTTCCTTCTTAAAATTAAAAATATACTTGAGGATTTTTCAAGTGTGTAAAACTGAGTCAAACCACCCTAGTTGAGGGAGTTTGACCAACTATAAGAGAGGTTTAACCAACAGAATTATTATTATTATTATTATTTTTTAATGGCGGGCACTTGGGGGTTGTCCTATTGGCCACAGAAATGCCAGAACTGCTACTCTCTTCTCGTTACCCAGTGGGCACCTGTGTCGAAGCCACGGCGGTGAAGCAGCGTCGCCCACGTCACACAACCATAAGCCCGTTTATAGGGCGGGTCACATTCACACAATCAAACACAAAAGAGAAAGGACATAGAACACAGAGAGAAAGAAACATCCATGCCCTGAGCAGGATTCGAACCCCGCGACCAGCGGCTCCGCAGTCAGGCACGCTAACCACTCGGCCACCAGGTCGATCCGATCCAAATATTCCGATCTTATTATTAAGGTCCAAATTGTTGACTTAATAGTACATTTTTATTATTAAAGACTCAGAAGTTGCTTTGTACAATGCTTCGCATATGCTTGCGAATTTTAAAAATATCGGAACTAATTCATTCTAGTTAGAGGTAATTGCTGGTCAGTGTGACTGGTCTGTATGCAAATTAATATAGTATTTAAATTAATTTAAATACTGATTACATAATGGTAGAATTTTTATTTTTGAACAAATAATAAATTATTGTAATTTTATATTTCAAGTAAATAATAATAGTTTTAAAGAAATGAAATGGTACAAAAAAAATCCATTTAATATAGAAACCCTCACCAGGAAAAAAAAAATTATCCCCAAAAAATCTATTATAGTCAGAATCTAAAGAAATCATTTTATTTAAGAATGATTAGGAATTTAAAAATTAATAATTAATTAATCAAATTACGCGTAAACTATTTGAAATGCTTGTATGAAGCGAAAAAAGGAAACGTTTTGTGACAGCGTTGCGTTTTTAGTAATTTATCATAAATATTTAACTTTATAAATTTAATGCTCCTTAAAAAATAGTAAAAAAAATATTATTTTCCTTAATTAAAAAAAAAACAAAAAAAACATGTCGATTATCCATTTTGAGCTCTTTAGGTAAGCAGAATGTCTGCAATTAACAAACGCAATCCTTTTCCATAATTTGATTTTTTTTCTTCTTTTTTTTGCATTAGTAGGCCACTTAAAAACAATTTTTTTCAGAAAATACTTTTTATGAATAGATGTCTTATTTAGTCTGAATGCATATCTTTCATTAAGTTTACTTTCATTGAGATAATTCATGCAATTAAGAAATTATGGTAATTCATCGCGTAAATCACTCATAACCGCTTACCATCATTTCAATCAAATCAAAGTAAAAAGAAAAAAACTACGCATTACCAGCGAGACAGTTTAATTATGAAGTCATTGGCGAACCATCATGATGGGGTCTATCGCGATTACATTAAGTCATATTTGGTGAAAGCATCTATAAGTAGGTCTATGCTACGAAAGCTATAAAGAGAATTTATTGCGGAAGCGTCCGTATTTATGAGACATATTAGAATTCCATTGCCTCAAACTGAAAAACAATTAAACCCACAAGTAAAAGACTTAAAGCTTATTGGCTTATTTAGTCGACGTTACTAGATTTTTTTAATTTTTTTATTGGTTTTCATTTTATAGAGTCTGGGGAAACGCCTACACTGCCTCGTCTGCTGCAAGTTCCTTTGGTGATAGTTGTAAAAATCTGCCGGCTGCTATTAGAGCATTTTAGTAGAGATCGTCTTTATAAGTTTTTTGTGTCGATTATATTAAATAGTTTAATTCATATTCATGACGTAGTATAATTTGAAATGTTCATACAGCAGCATAATAATACAATTAACCCTACAACAAAAAACAGATGTAGATTCATACAGCAGTAATAGTAACTATTTATATGTTTTAAAACCTTTATTATATATATATATATATATATATATATATATATATATATATATATGAACTGTGTATGATAAAATTGGTGGTTGTTGACATACACCGGTGAATGTTGACAATCACATAGTCACTTTGGTAAATGTCCGAAATATATACTAGGTCTGGTTAAATGCAACTGCCGGTTTACATTTACCCGGTATGCCCGATATCAATGTTTTTTAAGGTCAAGTTCCACAACCCAGTAAGTATTTAACCGGTACTCTGAACACTGATGCGTCCCCTAATCTATATTCAGCAGGTATTAAACTATCGAAAAACTGTAATAATGTCAAATCGGATATGAAAGAAATGTTTATAATGGGACATAACAAATATCTCCACTGCGAGTGTGTGATTGTTGACATTCACCGGTGAAAGTAGACATTCTCTTGATTTTGGTCATTCACGGATGGAGATAAAACTACGAAAGCCTGCCACATTTAGCTCGACAGTAAGGGAGGATATTTTATATTAACACTGTGATCGGTGCGAAAAGAATTCGTATCGCTTGAATTTGAACCTGGGTCACCTTCTACAGTAAGGAAACGCCCCTAAAGCACCGCGGCTCTTTATCAATAATTTATAGCGTGTCTATAAAAGGAACTTCCCTCGCCACTTGTCTAAAGCAGTGGCGGTGACTATGGCTATGAGGGATGCTATACTCTTTCAAGTAGGGATGTTGGGTGAATGTTTAAGACAGGTTTTGCCTCGAGTATGCGAAAAAAAAGGAATTATTTTCTCTAATGCAAATCTATCTATTGCAAAGATATCTAATGTAAAGCTATCTATTAATCTATTTATCACAAATGCGTTATTTTTTGTTTCCATAGCAGCAGATGGCCTTAGATTTTGAGACGAGAGGAGTTCTTTATACAGAGAGACAGTAACCGATTCAGCGTTGCACTCTCTTAGAAACGAATCTCTTTTAAAAAACGAACTAAAATTTTCTAAATTATAAATTGATGTTTTTGACTACCACTTAATCTTCCCAGACTGCAGGTCTGTTCTTAAAAGTTGGGTGAAATTCATTATAAATAAAATTTATCAACTGTAAAGGTCAGCAATTCCAGCTTTAGCGATATTTATTGAAATATGAAAGTCAAGGTGAAAAAAATGCCAGTTAATCTAACTCTTATTCCTAAAACGAAGATTATATGTGTCATTATCACGTATGATGCACATAACACTATTTATGGTAATTTTGTATACCTATTTCGATTTCTCGCTGACGATTTGATCGTGCAAATCCACCAAATTGTGAGGATGCTGATTTCGGTGTTTTACCCGTTGTTCCAAACTATCAATAGAGTTTAAGTCGGGTGATTTTGCAGGCCAGTCGAGATGTAATAGAGTGTCTGAGTTTTCATAAAATCAGTCACATGTTCTTCCAGCTAGATGAACTTTGCTGTTGTCATCTTGAAAAATAGGGGTATCAACAGCTTCATGAAAATGTTGACTGAAAGGCAGCACCTGATCATCCAGAATGTTCAAATAAATATGTTCATGTTAGTGGCCACCTCAGTGAGAGGGCCTAATGCATAGTAAAAAAAAAGCACCCCCAAATCATGACAGACCCACTTCCGACTTGAACCTTACCTTGCACACAACAGGATGAAATGTTTCATCTGGTCTTCGGTGCTCTCGACGACGCGTCACTTGAATATAGGCAGAAACATGATTCGTCAGAGTATAAAACATTTCGCCAGTCAGCAACTGTCCACATTCGGTGATTTCTAGCTCACTGAAGTCACTCAGTTTTATGTGCCTATCTGAGCAATGTCCTCTTACGAGATATTAGACTCCAATTGTTCATTGTTTGCAGCTTCCGTCGCAATGTTCTCTGACTAACAGGTTGGGATGGACCTTCATTCACTAATTTCACTCATTCACAGCCTGCATTTGCGTTAGATGGAGAGGAAAACCGCGAAAACCTCCTATGGTCAGCCTGACAGCAAAGGGACTTGGACCCATGATCCATCTACCACTGAGGATATTTCACGTTAGCAGTGTGGTCGGAATTCGTTCCGACCAGCCATTGTTGGGATTCGAACCCGGTTCACCTCATTGGAAGGCGAATGTTCACCTCATTGGAAGGATATGCGAAATAAATAAACTTGGCGAATAATTTGATAATAAATTTACAAGATGTCTTTTGACACTGATTGGTAGAAATAGTGTTAAGGATAGTTTTTTGAAATAGGAAAAGGTATTATTTGGAGATGCTTTAGAGTTTATAGTAGCTTATTTTTATTAAACTGCATTAAAAATAACATTTAAGAAGCCTTTTTTCTTAATTATTTTACAAAAAATATACTGTTGAGAAAGGAGCTAAAATTAGAAAGGCTTATTTAAACAGTCTAAGTAGCTTTTTGATACTAAAATCTTGACCTATTTGATCTATGTTATAGCCAGATATCAGTGCAAAGCAAAATTGTTTATATTTTTAGTTGGAATATTAATAATCTTGTGTAAGTATGTATTTAACACTTTTCAAAATATCCTTTATTTGACAGTTTTTTTTTAAAAAAAAAGAAAAAAAAAGAACTCTTCAAATAAAGGGTGTTCTTTGAAACTTTTCTACGAATAGATAAAAATATAAAAAAGCCGCAAGTCAATTATTTTCAACTTTATTAAGACTAGGCTTTTATTTTAAACTATATATCTATATAAGCATAGAGTATTTTTACTTCAAAGCGGATAATTATATCAAATTTTTAAAAAAATATTTATGTTAAGCTCTTCAAAATATCATTAACGTTGAGAATTATTATCGTTTCGATCAAAATCAAGAATGTTGTTGAATGATCCCCAATTTTTGCGTAAGTCCAAACGGTGCATATTTTTGTTCTAATTAGTGCAGTCCAACAGTAATATTTTTACTTTAAAATCACCGTAATTAATCAAATATCATTGCGAAAATAACGATATAAATTTTATTATTTATTTTTCAATTTATCTTTTTACCAGTATTTTTTAACATAAGTTTTTTCAGCTGTTTTAATTTCTTGTTTTGCACGAAAATAGTAATTATAATTTATACTGCTGCCTGCAGTATAAATTATAGTTACTCTTATAAATTAAATTATAATGAATTTTATTTATAAAACTAATTATAATAATTATTATTTTATTATTATTTAATTATAATTATAATTAATTAATTGTAATTATGATTAGTTAATTATAATTAATTAATTATAATTATGATTAGTTAATTATAATTATAATTAATTAATTATAATTATGATTAGTTAATTATAATTATAATTAATTAATTATAATTATTTTATTTAATTTTTTTAAAATTGTAGTTACTTTTCCAGCTTTATAAGTCCAGCTTTATATACTTCATTTAGTAAGAAAATTTCTGAAACAACTGCCGGAACTGACATATTGATTAAATTTTTTTTAGAAGTAAACAAAACATGCTTTCAGTTAACTAGTTTTTGTAACGACTTTCACCTGCCCGGTAGTAACATTCAATCTTTGATACTTCGCTTGAAATGTAATTAATAGATGTCGACTTGCAATAACTGCTATCCTGTTTTCAAAGGGAAACTAAAATAAGAAAAGAAAACATTACTCAGCAGGTAAATATTTCTCTGTTCTCTGCTCAAAACTAAAATTTCTTGACAGCCTTACATCCGTTGCGAGTATCTTTACGATGAACCTAATGTAGTCATAAACCATGCGTAGGTTTTATGGCATTGACCAACGAGCCCGCTTTGATGGGAGAGCCACAAATACTTATAAAAATAAAAGAAAAACTAGAGGGGGTCAGTAATTTTCTACCAATTACCAATCCCTCTATCACAGCGGGAAGTCAACAAAGATGTCGACATGTGGGGTAGAAAGACTTAATTGCAAATTCGACCCTCCAGGTTTTTTAGTCTACCGAACTTTATTGGTCGCCAGCCAGCGAAGCAAGTCGAATATCACCTGTCTGTTATATGTTTTGTCTCAATTACATTCCTCTTGAACAAGCTTCTTTGCTAGTTTTATTAGCGTACTAATTCGAGAGCTTACTGATGCGACACGAAACATACGAAAAGGTTTTTTTTTGTTTGTTAATTCGTGAACTTCGATTCAAATAATTAAATATCCGGTTTTTATTGACATTTTTTAATGATTAGGCTTAACTTTGTTTTGTCAGCATTTTCTGTCAGTTTAAAGATGTACTCATATGTAGCACAAAAAAAAGCTTTGTGATATGTAAAGAAAGAAGCATATTTTATCAATAATTAAACTTTTTTAAGACTAGAATAATTCACACTTTGAGAAAAAAAAATGACCAATACTGGCAAAATTTATGGTGTTTCTGGCCCTACAAGAACACCAAAAAATCTCGGTAATTTTCAACAAGGCGCTTTGGTAATGAGTTTGGTAAAATTTACAATAAAATATGGTTTTATAATATGTAATAAAATATGGCAAATTTATCATGACATGTTATAAATTTTACTGGCATAAGAACCATTTATTCGATATATTTATTTTTCAGTTTTGTATTTTCAACTAAATGTGCGATAATAAAAACTATAATTGTAAAAACCAAAATTTCCAACAAACCGTTACATTATGAACGGTAAAATTGCAAAATTAATGGTTTAAATATTGTATATTTTGGTTTTATTAACCAAACTTTTTTTTCTTTTTTTCTTTCTTTTTAACCAGAAATGTGATTCGAATGCAGTACGGTAATTACACCAGATTTTTTTTCTTTGCTCAGTATCATAGATTTTTAACAATGATGAAAGTAAACGATTTTAGTAGTAACATTAAAACATCACTAATAGCAACCTTCTTACCTTTTCATTAAAAATCTTGAAATTGCATTAAACTGCATTAAAATAGGACAAAGTGAATATAAAATTGAGATTGCAGTAATGAGAATAAAAAGAAATTAAATAATAAATAATAAGAGGACTAACAAATAAAAATCTATGTTATAGTACAAGATAAATATAGATCTTCAATTAAATATATTTATATTTTGAAATATCTATTGAAATAAATCAATTTATATTCAAGAAAAGTTTTATGTTTCAAATTACACGAACAATCATCAAGTTATTTGGGCATTTTATTAAATAAAATGCTTAATGGATGAATGGAAATGGTTTCAAAAAACAATATATATTTCATTTAAAAATAAAACCAAATGTCATATAAATCGGATATATTACAGGATATAGCATTTCGAAATTAAATACAATCTATGAATTAATAAAACTAACCATCTACTACTAACCTGTATTGTATGAAATTAAAACTACATAATACATCTTTTTACAATGAATCTCCTAATTAGTACGTTTTAAAATAAAAGTTTTGTTTTCTGAAACTTGGTACCTATAGAAGAATATACCCTCGGAAGGAAAATGTTGAAAAAAACATTTTATTAGTATTCAAATAGAAGAAAATTCTTTGAGAAAATAAGTATGGTCAAAATTACCAGAATAGGGCAACATTTACCATGTTTCTGACTCTATGAGCCTTGGTAAGGGTTTTAGTAAAATTAACACTAAAATATAATATGTGATAAAACTTGATATGGGGGGGGGATATGGTAATTTTATCATCATACCTTGGAGCATGGCATAAAAACCATTTATTCGGTTAAATTTACTTTTAAGTTTTGGATGTTTTACAAAATGTTTGTAATAAGAACTATAGTTTTGGAAATCAGAATTTCCGGGAGACCGATAACATATGAACGGAAAAATTACCAAATGAATAGTTTAAATATCGTAAGTTTTTATTTTATTACCAGATTTTTTTTTATTATTAGAAATGTCGTTGTCACGCAATACGGTAATTTTACCAGATTTTTTTTCTTCCTTACCGTGTCTCTAGGGCTAAGTTAAATAAAATCAATCTAACTAGTGATTTTTATTTAAGTTTGAAATTGTAAGTAATTATTCTATATCAGCTTTATGTGAAATTATTATTAGTTCGAACAGATTAAATATATATCACAGACACTTTTTGGGAGTTTACTTAAAATCCTTGATCTTTGACAAGTTTACATTAATATGTAAGATAATTGTATTTAAGATAAGTGTAAAGCATCACTGCGGTTGGCAAAATTTGCAGAATTTATGACTGATGATCAAAAAAATTTTTCATTAAAATATAAATATGCAAGGTTAAAGCTTATTAAAATTATATTGCTAACTATTGGGCTGTAGTTGCATTTTCACATAACGCATTAAGATATCCGATTAATTTCGGTAACTTTTTCTTAAATATTAATATAAAATTTTAGAAACTAGTTTTGTTTTAATATGTATTAAAAAGGTATAAAACAAGCAAAAAAATTACTAATGTTAATTTAAAAGGGCCATTTTTAGGTAAAAAATAAGGCTTTTTTTACCATAAACGCTAAACACTATAAAAAAATGTCTATCACTTAAAACAAAAAATCCTTTGAGGAGTTTATTTAGAAAACTATCAACTATGCTTTGAACTATTATCTTAAAAGCAAGTACATATACTAGTAAGTTGGGGATTAATGTAGTTAAAAAAGCAAATTTTTAAAAATTTTAACAAATTTCCGCATTTGTCTTTGCGAAAAAACATGCATAAAAATTTAAATTCTACTTTTGTCTCTTGGTCCGTTGTTCAAAACATGTATCCTATAATCACAAGCACTCATGAAAAATTATAGTCAATTATTTTAAGACAACATGAAATATCGTGTTTAAAGTAATGTAAAGAAATATCTGATTTTGATCTAAACGCGTTCAAAGATTATCCGTTGTTATCACAAAAATTGCACGAAAATTACAATAACTTTTTTATTAAGTGGAATACAAACGAAAGTAAAAAATTTATAAAAAGATAGACTACAGGGATTTTAAATTTCTAATAAACTCGAAACTTTTTCTCAAAATTATGCTTTTGCGCTAGTCAGATACCTTAACACAGAAAATAGAAACCTGGAACACAAGTCTCACACTAAACTATCACAAAAGTTTGCGGTCAACTACATAGCATCCTTATAAACACAGCATTTTCATTAACAGCAATTTCACAAGACATTTTATACATTTCGAAATTATTAAAATATTGTTAAAAGTTACGATAAAAGTTAAATTTTTTAAAAACAAAATTTAACAAGGCTATTCTTTGCGGAATCAGTCGCTAATTCGCATCCTTTTTAGATAACACAGAAATTAAAAACTTTAATATTTGTCGAGAATTGGTTTATTGGTACAACATGCATTGTAGGCTTGTGTGACCAATTAAGGCTTATAAACCTTTGTCAAGTAGAGGAACAGATAGCACAAAACAGCGAAGGACATCTCAAAGAATACATCCAGGGTCACGGCGGGATTCGAACCAGCCACCTCCACGCTTAACAGAGCGTTTGGTGAGCGATACCACTCGGTCAGGGAGGCCCTTTTGTCGATAACAGGTCTCTTTGAAAGCTAATAAGCATACAGCAATTTGTCATTACACAAACTTTGTTATCTGTTCAGCATAAAATAATTTTCTTTTACTACCGCGATGGCTCAGTGGTTAAGACTCTGAATTTCATAGCGAAGAACTGGGATTCGGGATAGAGCTGATCCATGCACCTTCAGATCGATGAGTACCAGCTTCTCTGTGAATTAAAGGAGGCATGTTGTCATAATCAGGTATTCTTTTCGCAAAATTGTCGAACCATCCATGACTCCCTGTTCC
Organism: Parasteatoda tepidariorum; assembly: GCF_982258835.1. Classification (NCBI taxonomy): domain Eukaryota; kingdom Metazoa; phylum Arthropoda; class Arachnida; order Araneae; family Theridiidae; genus Parasteatoda; species Parasteatoda tepidariorum. The sequence continues at coordinate 83,196,767 of NC_141765.1, forward strand.
ACAATTGAATGTTGCGAGTCGTGGTGGCTCAGGGGAAAGAACACTCGCCTTCCAATGAGGTGAAACGGATTCGAATCTCAGCGGTAGCTGGTTGATTCGAATTCCCCACCCGATTTGTACTGACCGCAGTGCTGACGTAAAATATCTTCATTGGTAGACGGATCATGGATTAGTTCCTAATCCACTTGTAACTTATGCAAATTTTGCATGAAAATCTATAGCAAGATATCTTGAAGTTATAATACATAACCTTTTGAAATATCGTAGCACTTTTGAGATATAAGTTTCTCCCGTGATATTTTATTTAGAGAAAATGCTACTTTTATAAGAAAACAACTCAGGTGAATAGTAACTTTCATTGACTATGTTTAGTTCCTATAAATTAAACCCACTTTGAAGATTATGCTTGCTATCGTTTTAAATGGTTATAATAACCCTAATTTTTTAAAAAATATCGTTATTTAAAAATCGCAAACACGTAATAAAGGTCCATGTGTTTAAACACTATGATATTCTCTCTGCATCTGTTTTATTTTTCAAGTTCTTTATCCCAAGTTAAGGATCCCTAGCTTTTACTAGGAACACTTGCATTCTTTATTTTTATGCTAATTGTGAATTACTTGGTTGAGACAATAGTATTACATAAATAACAGTCTGAAAAAATAAAAGTTTAAAGTTTTACTAAGGGGAACGCATTATTTTACAAGAAGAACTTTAAATGACTCATGAATTGTGAGAAATTTTAATAAACATAATTTCATAAAATTATTAATAATTAATGTCGATAGACCTTTTTTCGCAACTTTTAGAGGAATTACGCAAAGTTATTTCTCTGCTGGTTACTTAATTACGCATAGTTAAATAGTCTTAACAGGTTTAGAAGGCAAATAAGAATTATTCTCTGTCATACTCTCACTAATGACACATCGGGCAACTCAAGAGTGGCGTAAATATAAAGTACTTACCCATCTATGAGTCTTAACAGGTTTAGAAAACAAATAAGAATTATTTTCTGACATACTCTCACTAATGACCCATCGGGCAGCTCTAGTGTCACGTACATGAAGTACTTACCTATCTATGATACTTGCATTTTCAAGCATTGCGTTGGCATTTTATTATTAAGAAGACACCATACGACGGAACAAAATTTCTTTTCGCAAATTCTCTTTTTCCTTATTACCAGTTTAAAATTTAAAGTATAGAAAAAGTAAGTTCAGACAAGCCGAGAGTAAGCCGTGAAGCTACAAATACTGAAAAGAAAATTTTAAAATATACATATGAAAATAAATCATGAGAAGATAATTTAGGATTACGCAACTGTGAAGTCCTCTTCTAATAATTTGTTTGCATTGTAATATTTTGAAGTATCTTTTTCAGCAACTGAAACTTCACTCTAGGTGTGCCTGAAATTACTTTTTCTTTCTTTTAATTTTAAATTAGTAATAAAAGATAAAGAGAATTTGCGACGAATATTTTCTTGGCTTCCTCTTAATAATAAATGTGTATATTGTGTTTAACACAGATTATATCCCTATTCTATTAAGTGAAATATAAAATAAAATCACCTTCCAACTCCTTACAAATATCCTACTCCATATTTGAATACTTTCGTTTTTAAAATTAAAACATAACGGTTAACATCGTATCTCAGTTAGAGTATATAATCACCTTCGCATGAAATGACTGATTATTGCTATCTATCATTACAAAATAGATTAACAAGAAATAATAAATAAAAAAAAAATTGACGGGTAAAATAGAAGGGGATGGCAAAAAGCTCAAATGACTAGAACAAATACCTTCCTAGAAGCTGGCCAAGTCAATAAGCGAACCTTTTTTTATTCTCTTACAGTTGTATAAACAAGAAAACTCGAAGATGACTTCACAAGGCTGCACTACTTTTAAGATCTAAATGGTAAAGAATATAAATATAAAAAAAGAAATCGTTTCTTGATTGTGGCTCGTGCAGTACAAATTAGGGGTTTTTGAGATACGTCAACTAGAAAATGATCATTGCTCGAAAAATCTCTGAGCCATGACTTTGAGGGGGACGCGATTACGTAGCAATTGAGGGCGCGCGCCTCTAATACGATAGCGTTTTCCAACTCATATCCGCCTGCTATGCGTTGTTTTCACATATCCAAAGTTAATACGTCAATCCATATGGGCAATCATGTTTGGTCACAGTTACTTTTCACTTATTATAGCTGAACAAATTATTTTCGGAATGTTGAGTATCATTAAATGCATCGAGAAATGCTACTTCATTGCTCGCAATGTTAAAAGATAATTTCATGGCTGGTTGTTTTTCCTAAAGCTTCAACTGAATAATTAAAGCTTTGGCTAAGAATTCAATACTTAAATCTATTTATTTCAGAATACTATACTGTCTCAGCCAATGAAGTATTTGTAAAATTTGTTTTCCAGTCCTTTCCTTAGATTGCAATTTTAATGAAACATTTTAACTATGAGACTTTTTTCAAATATTTTATTGTTTTAAAGTCAGGATTGAAACTTTGATTATTGATAAAGGATTTAGCTTTTAACATTTAAAATTTTTGTATTGAAATGAAATTTCGATTTTCACCCCAAGTGTCCAAGAACCCGTGGAATTACAGTTATCGACTAATAAAAGGTAACCGTCATCTAATAAAAGGTATCTCAAGATAGAATCAAGTTAACATGTCTTATATACTAGTGAATTGGTATTTAATATTTATAGTGGTAGTTACACCACAAATCCAATTTGTTGCGCCTCATAGTTTGAGATTATGACACTAAAATTTACTTATTTGAAATTAGGACAATAAAAAAACTTAAAATTTGAAATTATGACACTAAAAGTTTTAATTTTTTTTAGCAAGGACGAAGGCAGTTAAACAAGTTTTCTACTCTTTAACATTATTATTTATCTGAATTTTAAACGCATTTTTCTTGCAAGAATATCCTTCTCGCTGACACCCGTGGTTTCTCAGGTTCTAATAAGCCGATTATTTTTATTTTATGCTAAAAAAATGTTTATGAAATTTTAAATTATATTTGTTATTAAAATCATAAAGGTTGATTTAAAATTGGATTTATCTTGTTTATAAACAAAGTAGTTTATAACTTAATAAGCAACAATAAAAAACTGTGGAACCTATCTAAAGTTTATATTTCTATTTTACCTAAAAATAGCATTTATAAAAATTAAGAAAGTTTCATAGAAGCCTGTTTTGGTCAAAAAATACGACAACAGAAAAATAAAATCATGCCGGCTGCTAAAAGCAACTTATAGCTATTTATAACTACATTTCATTTTAAAAATACAAAAAGTTTCAGTAACGGATAATTAATATTACGCCGGCTAATATTAATTAAATGCATGTTATGAAAATTAAATTAAATGCCCTTTATAATCATTGCTATTGATTTAATTTACTGTAAAAAAAGGTTTCAGAAAATTGATTAAAATTGTGTAAATTGCACGAAAACAAATAATAGTTGAATTTGAAAACCCAATGTTTTCAGAATTGAAATATTGTGCATATACTCATTTTTGAGCAAAACGAATAGTAATGTGGACGTTGTCTGCCGGCAGGATTCGTACCAATGACTTTTGGGTTGGTAGTAGGATACTTTAACCATCAGAGTGGTACAACCTGATCCAGAGAGAGTTAGAAAGTTTTATATATTGGCCGCTGCATTGACATATCATTTTATTTAATGGTATAAAGGGTAGCAATTTGGAAATTATGGTTCCAACAACTTAGTCAGGAGATCGGCAATTTTAATTTCGCTTTATATTAAAAACTCCTAAAGCAAATGGAACTATGGAACTGAAGCAAATGGAATGCATGTTATAATTTGTCATTGTGGCTGCCACTATAAGAAAACTTCCTAAATCTGCCTAACCTGGGATGTACAATGGTGATTAGAGAATCCTACTACGAATCCAGAGGTCCTTGGTTTGAATCTTGCCGTCATCCAAATAACACCTTTTTCCCTCCAGATCTTTTGAGACTCAACGATGAATATATGCTGTTTCAAATTTGAAAACGTGGCATTTTCAACTATTATTTGTTTTGTAGTTATTTTGTCACATTTTTCACAATTTTGAGATACTCTTTTTTTTATTGTGTTTTTTTTATTCCTTTATTTTATTTTTATTGTGTTCGTTAAAAAGGTATATTTATCCTAAAACAGTTCGGAAAAATATTTTGATATACAAATACTTAAAATATGAGAAGAAGCTAAAAAGCAAAAATTGTTTTATTATAGTCTTCGGTTGTACAAAATTTACCAAAATAAAGGTTGCATGAAATTTATAAAAAATAAGGCAATGTATAAATCATAACGAATAAATTTTATGAAACTGAAAAAAAATCATATTATTCTATATTTTCCTTATCTTTTGAAGACGCAGAAGGTTTGGATTGGACAAACATTTGCACATTTTAAGCCTAAAAAGCTTTTAAAATGTAGCAAATACATTTAAAAGTATCCACTTTTCTAACAGCGAAATAATTATTTTGTGTCACTTTAAATATCAATAATTAGTTTCAAAATCATTTATTTTTAAAAATCTTATGGCATTTTACTATCTGAATATTAATAATATTTGTTTATAAGATACTTTTCAAAACATTCCAAAAAGCACTTGATATTTCAAAATAATTTCCTTCAGAATGGTCACGTATCTTATAATTTCTCTAATATGCAAGATATTTAGTATTTTTAATTTTACTGCCAATTTGTATTTTTTTGAAGTACAATTTACTTATTATCCACCACTTTTTCATTAACTCCATTTACTGAGATTACTCTAACTCATTATTCTAACTTTGCATTACATTATTCTATCGCAAGTTGGACAAAAAGCAAAAAATTGAAGGATTAACTCCATTATCTCGTATTACATTTTAATATTATTTACTTTAAAATAAATTATGCAATTTAGTCATATAAAATGAAATAACTACATCTGTCTATGAAATTTGCGTAATATGTCTAAATTTCTTTTCCTGAGAGTATTTTTACCACTTAAAGATTGACCTCCTTACATGGATAAGTTTACAGTGGAAGTTTAATTTAGAAATTTTTTAATGGTTAATAATTTAATCTTCAATGATTTAATTTTATATTAAAAATATGTAAATTGTTACCTTGTACACTTAAGGATGCCAATGTTTAAGTAGTAAAAAATGCACTCAGGAAAAGATGGTTAGACATAATACAAAGATAGATATAGTTATTTCATTTTTAGCCACTAAATAATTTATTCTAAAAAAATCATATTAAAATGCAATATGCGATAATAATGTTACTTAGATAATAGTGATAATAGTGTTATTTGCTTTCAAACAAATTAAACAGTTTAGTGGTTAAAAATGAAATAACTTCATCAGCCTGTGAAATTGGCGTAATATGTCTAACTCTCTTTTTCTGAGGGTATTTTTTTAACTCTAAAAGATTTTTAGATGTATAAGGCTACAATGGGAGTTCAATTTAGATATTTTTTTTTTATTCTAAGGGCTTTTTTTCCGTACTAATGTGTCTAACAGGCAGTGTGATCTAGCGTAAATAATAGTCAAGCTTCTGAACAACTTTAGTATCATGACACCTTTGACCCTGTCATACCCTCTTGATTATGAAGCATTATACTTTCACTAATGTATATATCTTAATGTTTTTCTTCTTATTCATTCTTTTAAGTAACATTCTAAACTGTTCAGGGTTACGCTCATTACTGACTTTTGTAGTAAAAATGACAGGTTATTACTAATATAATATTTCAATAAGTAATGAATTAATTCGAAACATGTTGCAATATCCCGCAGTGAACCTCTGACTATATCTAACCTGAAATATAATAAAATATTAATATTAGAAAAATAAATTAAAAAATGGAAAACTCCACAGAAAAAAATTAATATTAATTACATGCAAATAAACTTTAAATCTTATAATTATTAATATGGAAAGAAAATACCTAATAAAAATAAATTATAAAAATATTTTAAAGGAAAAGAATTAAAAAAATAATTAATTAATAATTAATTAATAAATGCCACTGAAATTTCATCAGCATACTCTTTTTTATCCACGTGATATATTAAGGTGTATCGATATCGCCAAAACAAAAAATATTAATTCAAATGTGGATAATTTTTCAGAAAGTGTGACATTCAAGAGATGTAAAATATTACTTTCAAAATGCTACTATTCTTACTTAAAATATTACTTTTCAAAATGCCAATTACTAAAGCAAAAATTGCAAGAATTCGATACTCATTGAGTTCAGCTAAATAAAAAAGCATTTATTAATATATAAAGTATATGTATAAGATCATAATTTTTGAATAAATGGATTCCTTTTTATGAAATTATCGATATTAAATTGCACATCTATGCAAGCAAAGGCGTGTGAAGATTTTTCGAATAAAAATGAAGCATGATTAGAAAAAAAATTAAGAATATTCAGGTTCTTATATAAAAATGTTTAATGAGAATATTTGTATTATTTTCTTTTGATTTCATAAAAAAAGTATCATATTTGCACACTCAAAAATCCATTTTTAAATGCATATTCTTTATGTTGTTCATCTGACTGTGAAAAGAATGCATTATTTCATTAAAAGTTTAAAGATTATTCTTCGTCCAAAGCAGATATTTAAATTTAAAATTTATTAAATAATCCATCATATATCTCTCAACTACCATAATATTAAGTGAAAAAAAAAGAACAAAATTCGTTACAAAAACTAACTGACAAATTTATCAGATTCTTGAAGTTCACTGCTTTTGAAGTTGCAAAAGCAAACTGGCAGCGTTGCATCAAGAGATAAAATGAGAAAAGAAAATAAACTAAGAACTAATTTGGCAAAGAGACAAGCCTATCATTAAAAATATGTCGAGATGTTAAAAAATGAATCTCGACACTTTGACACCGAAAATTACTCATGGAAAAAATGTCCATTTAGTAATTAAAAGATACTTCGTGATAAATTACTTTATCTTCCACTAAATGAAGCTATTAAAGACTACATTTACTATAGCTACCGAGAGAAAATTTAGGAAATATTTTTTGGATCATAAAACAGGTAGAACATCCAATAACAAGGTCATTTTTATGTCAAATTATTTTCTTTTATCTTAAAAGGAGTCATTAATATATGAACGCTATTAATCTATAAAGAAATTACTCCTTATCTTGATAAATGCTAATAAAACTCTGATACAGAATTGTAATATTTTTTGGTTAAAGACAAGAGCCAATCATAAATGCAGTAGTTTAAAAAGAGAAATCTGATAATTTATTAATAACATTATCAAACAAGCTGCATAGTTTTCGCATGTTATTAATATAAGCAGTTTAACAGCAATTGCTGAATATAGATTGAGTGAAATTGCTTAATTGAGCTAAGAGTACTTATTTCCCTATTTTTTAATTAAAAGTAATGATTATGTTTGATTTTAGAATAACATCTAGAAAACTAAATAAGAAATTCTATAAGTTTCGTCAATCCCGATGATTTTTTTTATATGTATATCAATGGTTTTTACAATAGAACAATAACACGTGAGAAGAATTTTGTGTTCAAAGAGTTAAACTAAAAAGATAGCCAAATATTCTGGATGAAAAATTAATTGATACACGATTGAAACTAAAACGGAAAAGATTTCTAGGGAAGTTAAAGTTCTTGCAGGTAAAGATGAAAACTTTAAAGAGACGAGTGTAATTTTGATCATCGAGCCAAAGTGAACAAGTAAAAGAAAAGATTTTACAACTCTAGTGGTTAATTGGATGGATAGGCTGCTGCCTGTTATTTTCCTGTTATTTTAAAATGAAAATTCTAACAATGTGCTTTTACCCGTGTTTGCTGGAGTATATAATAAAGCAACCAACCTTTAAAAGTTTGCATGAATGCTTGCCTTGGATTAATACTTGGAAATAAAGATTTTACAACTTTAGTGTTCAATAAAAGTATTTGGTTTTAAAGTTTATTTCCTGCGAATCTGTAATAATCATCCTATTCCTTGAATTGGCTTTAATATTATCTGCACGTGAGATTTTTTTTTTCTTCGTTAAAGCGTATTCTGAAGAACTGAAACATTTGCGGAAAAGAAAAGAATCTTTGTTATTTACTAATTTGCAATTGATTTTTTTTGATCGATGCGTTCGAATTCTCAAGTAATGATCAATAGAAAATTAGGGAATATTAGCATATTCACGTGATGCCAATTATAAAGAGAAAATCAAACAGCGGGTCTCCAATTAAACTTGATTCAAATCTCTGTTTACATTACTTCTTAAAATTCAACGATTTTGCTTATTGGAAAGATGGAAGAATTTCATAAATCATACAACCCTTCGTGAATATAGAGTGCGACGATATTAATAGGTAAAGTTTTCCTTTTGTATTTCTAATAAATACAAATATAATTTTAATCAAATATATTATGAAAAATAAATTAGTAATAATCAAATTTATCTCATATTGCAAAGTATAATTTTTTCTCATTTGCTTCAATCAAAAATATAAGCTTCCTTTTTGAATTTAGCATGAAGATTTCCGTAGATTATTATGCAAAATAAGAGCAGTGAGCAAAAAAAAGAAGAAAAAAAAAAAGAAGAAGAAAAGAAATAGACCACCCGGAATGACTTTTGATTTAATGATCAGATCTTCACGTTCTGGAACTCATTCTTAATGGTTCAAAGGGGTGATCTCAAATATGCTGAAAAATAAGTGCAGACGATAGTTTAAGTTACGAAATCAGACACAAAAACGTACTATGTCTGAATAAACATACCTTTTTTTTCAAAGGATTCGGATTTCTGACCCCAAAATATAGGAGGTAGTCGAAATCAGGAAAATATGGTCCCAATAGTTTGGTTTGGACCCCTTAATGTTAATTTTACTTTTTGCGTATTTTTCTATATCTCAACAGCTTTTTAAGCAAGTTTAAAAATTTTCACATGCAATCATAAAATTCGTTTATCTAAAGATGATTCCAAGAAAAAATAACCTATTTATAATAAAATATTTTATTATTTTATTTAAGAATGGTGGAAACAAATATCGCATTGTAAGGTGTACAATTTTTGCATCATTTTAAAGAATGTAATTTTACATAGCAAAGAACAAAATTTAGGCCGAAAAGTTCCCGAGAAATGGAATTGCAAATATCTAACTTTTTTGAAATTTGATTTCTCAGGAACTATTCTACCGATTTTGCTCAAATTTTATATTTTGCTACATAAAATTACATTCTTTAAAATGATACAAAAAATTGTATACCTTACGATTCAAAATTTTATCGAACCATTAACCATTATGATTGAAACCTCAAACGTGAAGATTCGATCAGACATGATACAATGCTTCTTAGAAGAGAAAATGCCTCAATACGGACCACCATAAACGAGAAATTTCATCCTTTAGTATTCCAAACGTAATGACATTTTGCGTATTTTCCTTCACTGCTCAGTTTAGTAGCTCGAACGTAGTGACATTTTTCTTATTTCAGCCTCCAATGCGCAGTCTATTTCGCTGCATCGGACTACTAAATTGATCCGTGCTGAGGCCTTCTATATTTTAAGAGGCGTTAGCGTAGGTTAAGGTACTTTATTTACGTCGCACTAGAGCTGCGTAATGGGCTGTTGGCGACGGTCTGGGAAGCATCCCTAATGATGATCCGAGGACATGCCATCGCAATTTCCAACCACTGCAGGGGGGATGGCTCCCCTTCTTTGGTAGCCCGTGAAGTCGAGCATTTCAAGATAGAACAGTTTAACGATACCACGCACCCTCGGTTCCTACGCAGGCTGATGAAAGTGGTCACCCACCAGCTTATTGACCACAGCTAGTGATGCTTGACTTCGGTGTTCTACTGGGGTCTTTACGGTAAGTCAACTGCGGGACTCTAAGTGGCGTTGCATGAAAGCAACGATAAAAAAATGTTTTGAACTGGATTTGAAACCAATTTTATCTATTTAATTAGAGCAGTTTAAAAATGAAAAGATGAGCGTTTCTAAAAAGCATTTAATGAATTCGATTTAATGTATATTAGTGGAAAATTGCAATTAAGATATTGCCTTTTATTTCTTGTTCGTAAGCTTCCAATTTGTGCATTATATATATCCCTAATACTCATTTAAACTATTGGCATCACTCTTGGCTTTCTCACAAATGACTGCTATTTAAAGCGAAACAAAATATTTGCAGTCAGTCACATGAGATCTACAGAACTCAGTGATTTTGCAAAATAAATCAATGTCGTATTTTTATTTATGACTAAAGATCTTTTCCCTAGAGATCTAGATTCTTTGCTTTAAGAAATATCATTTAGAAAATTTTTTCCCAATGTTTACCGGCAAATAATAAAAAAAAGCGCAAGCTCTTCACGGAAGATTTGCATTTGCGTTGTTTTTTTCAATGACACAGTAAAAGCCCTTCAACCTCTTGCGTTGCCAAAAAATTCACACTTGCGCTTATCAGAACAATTGACTGCAACTCACTGGGAGGCATTAAATGCTCGATGCTTTATAGAAATCGGAATTATCTCCTTTATTTTTGAGATACGAAGCACTAATGTCTTTTTAATTTCGGAGATCGGCATTCCAGACGTTGTTGGCAATTTTGTGACATAAGTATCTTGACGTGTGTGGCTCACTTTTCAAGCATAATTGATTAAATATGAATTTAACTTAGTTATCTACCATTTGTCAGTAACAGAGGATTGATACTTAACAAGCGACAACGAAAAACACAAGTAAATGCCTATTTTTAAAACTCTAACAAAATGAGCCAAAATACTGTTTCTTTAAATTATGGCAACATTTTAAGAAATTAATAGCAGAGAAATCAAATTTATTGAAAGACCTTAAAAAATAATACTTGGAATGTAAGTTATGATGCAAGCGTAAATAACGTTTTAAATTATTATGCTTTATACTACATTTATAACAAATTATTAATTTAGCTACATACTACAATTTTCTGAATCGGTTGTATGATATATGTAATTGCGACTTTCCAAGATTTGAAAGCAAATCTTGAATTAAATGCACATAATTTAAGTTTTGAAACTGATTAAAATTTGTGAAATAAGATTTTATTTCATAAATTGTAAAGCAATTTCTTTAATTTTGTAACACCTTGAAAATATAATCTGACATTCTATCATTTTTTTAAGTAACTAAAACTGGATTTAGATATTATTTACTTTTTACAGGTTTTAATAGCTATTTTGTGTTTTTCTTAAAATAATAAATAATAAAAATATTTTTTAATGCGAAAACTTGATTAAGGATATGTTGTAGACCATTTTATTTTGACACTGACGCAAGGTTTGTAAGAAAAAATTTTTTTCCCCGCGATAGAAAGTTGAAATTTTTTTTTTAAAGTAAATTAAAGTAGATTGAAACTGCTTTTATAAATGATATTTTTACAGTAATTGATAGTCAATATTATTTTGTGTTTTATTGTATAAAAATGGCGATAAAATTTGGAGAAAATTAAGCTTTCAGGAACGTAATTTGTTTTATTTCTTTTGAAGTTTTTATGTGTTTACAGTAGTTAAAGTTTTGAAATGTAAACATGAATTCCTGTTAAATTTATTATCTTAATATAGTTTTATTAATTGCTTTAGATAAATGCCATAAAAATAAAGCATTTTGCGCATCTCTGCGCTATGAAATAAAAATTTATCTTTCAGAATAACTGAATAAAAGTAATGGAAAAAGTATCGCGTATCAATTAAAGTACTTAGATAGATATTTATTGGTTCACAAATCTATGCAAGCTGATTCTAAGATTACGGAACAAACTTGGAGGGGTGGATGAGCGTACAAAAATATGTATTTTTTAATAAGAATGTAGGGTCTGACGTAGCGAGGTAAGGCACATACGCAATGTCGCGGAGTGAAAAATGTGTTTATTTACAATATTAAAGCAAAGTACTTCTATGCAGCAATGCAGTATTTGCTATAAATGTTGAAAATTGCGACCATCAATACTACAGATGTAATTTTAGTTTGATGATTATTTTCTAAAGACAAATCACGGTAGTTTACTTAAAATTCCCAATACATCCCGAATTTCAAGAATTTTTTCATTGTTTTCCAGATATACTGCAGACTAAATGTTAAAAATTTACTTTTTAAAAAAAATTTATGAATTTTGAAAAAAAAGTAACAGAAATAAAATTTTTACATTTAATCATTCATTATTTTTAAAATTAAAAATGGCTACTTCGTATGATTTAAAAATAAAGTAATGAAATTGTAAACAAATGTTCAATTTGCTGGAAACAAATTAAATTATCTAGAATATACATAATGCAAATTTCATTGAATTATTTTTCAAAGTTATTTTGTGAGATTTTATCTTTTGAAAAATGAGAAAAATTTGGTCACGGAAAAAAAATGCCTTCAAAGCTTAAATATATCACGCAGAGAAAAATATTCAATCAAAATTACCATATTGTATGGTTAATGACAGTTCTCATAAAAAAAAGGGGGAAACGTAATTCTGGTTAATATAGATAAAATATATTGTATTTGAACCATGGTAATTTTTCCTTTCATATCAAAACGGTTCAAAGGAAATTCTGGTTTTCAAAATTATAATTCTTATTACCACACATTTAGTAAAGAATGCAAAACTGAAAAGTAAACTTAACTATAATAAATTATTAGTTGTTCCATGCTCAAAGGTATGATGATGAAATTACCAAATTTACCAAATTTATCAAATTTAATCATCACATAATATAAAACCAATTTTACCAGTATGTCCCGTTGTTACTGAACTGTCAATATGGCAACATTTTTTCCCAATATGTCAAAAAATTTTTTTACTTAATGAGTTTTAGTGATATTTCAGCTATACTGTCAATATACTTTGTTAGATTCTTTGTCTTTTGTATGATCTCTTTGTATAAATAATGATTGTATTTCATTAATAATGAAAAAAGAAAAAGCATTGAACCACAAACAACATTTAAGTCTTAAGGTTTTATTTAAATTCTATTTACTTAGTGGGTGCTATATGTTTCAACTAAAATTGCAGCATACTGAACTGTCAATATGCTTTGATAAGTTCAGTAACTGATCCTCTGTGTATGCTACCAATCGCTGAGAAAAATAAAACTGATCTATTCAGTTTTTTACCTATTTTAAGTATATCTGATAAGGAAATTTTTTTATGAGAATTAAGTACTATCATTACTTAGTCATTAAAACTTTCATCGCAAAAAGATTGATTGAGGAAAAAAAATAATGTTCAGAATTTCTAAAAATGACTTTTTTACCGTAAAGAGCGAAATGGAAAAAAAGGGAACAAATTGAAGATAAATATACTTATAAAAACACAGAGTAAAATATTTGAAAATACAAAGCAAACGATATTTTTTAAACCAGTGTCTCTTCCATTTTTGCGACAATTAAGCGTTCCATCAAAGCAGATGCCCAATGATTTCCTGTCAAGCATGTTCGTAAAAAGAAGCCATTTATTTCAAACTCTGCGGGAAAACCAGTCATTAAAATGTCTCTGCATCAACAAAGCTAACAAAATGAAACGGAAATTATTCTCGGACAAAAAAAAAGTCTCTTCTCTAAAGAATATATTTTTCATAAAAGCAGAAACATTTGCATGGCATTTTTATCACCACTGCTAACAAAAGAACTTAGTGATGGGTCTATTTTCCTAATGATTGAAACACATCTTACGATGAAAAGAATATTTTATCGAAAATTACACACCAACCATTGAGTATACCGCGTATATTTTCGATTAATAATTAAGTTTAAACATCAAATGTATACAGCACGATGTCTATTTATTTCATTTTGTTAGAATTTTGTCAATAAGATATTATTCCTTCCAAGTGATAAATTAATTACGGGTCTTTAATGTCAAATTGAGATAAATGCTCTCAAAAAGTTAGTATCGTTAAGTTGTCATAATTAAGATTTTTTGAAGAATAAGTTCAATTCATAAACTTTGACGACTCAGTTTCGCTTTATGGCAATACAATGCTTAACAGTTTTCTTTATCATAAAGGCAAATTGAATATTAAGACAGGAAAGCATAAAGATTCTATTCTCTGTTATTATTTAAGTATTTATCATTATAAGCATCTGAAACCCAGTAGTTCATGTTTTTATTTCATAATAACAGAGGCTAAGAGATGTTTCAGTTCTCGAAAATAAATACTGTTTTTGTATGAATATTTAAAATATGCGACGGAGGAACCTGTAAACGTACAAAAGTATATTTTAGATAAAGATAAATAGTATCGTTAAGGTCATAATTAAGAATTTTTGAAATATAAGTTCAATTGATAAGCTTTGACGACTCAGTTTCGTTCTATGACTATAAAATGCAAAACAGCTTTCTTCAACATAAAGGCAAAACTGATATTAAGACAGGAAAGCATAAAGATTTTATTCTTTGACATTAAGTTCTTACCTTTTATAAACTTCTGAAGCCCTATAGTTTATGTCTTTATTTCATAATAACATAGGATGATTGATATTTGCTACCTACTTATCCTCCTCGTTCTAACTGACACATAAGGCCTCGAATCTCTTTTTCCTGTCCTGTGCCAGTCCTCTTGTCTCCTCCCATTCATTTAGTTTCGCTTTTCATCTATATTTGTCAAGTAAATCTCGGCCTTCCTCTTTTACGTTTTCCATTGGGTGCCCAAGTAAGTGCCATGTTAGCAAGGCTATCCCGTTTTAAATGAAGAATGTGTCCAATCCATCTCCATCTTCACTTCAAAATTTTCTCATGAATGGGTGGTGATTTTAATTTATGAAAATAAATACTGTTTTTTGCATGACTGCTTGAAAACATAAGATAATGTAATTTAGGAGTTGATGAAAGACTTTGCTTATTATTTCAATTCTGAATATAGTTTTATTGTTTCAAAATTGCTTTAACTCATTGTGAAATTATCTAAAAATCAAATAAATTTTATTGAAATACTTTATAATTTAGCTCTTTAAACACATCACAGATAAAAAAAAAACTTTTTTTGGTTTCCATTGTGATACACATTTTGACATGTTTTTGATTTTTAATTTGCAGTCGTTGATTATTTATTTACCTTTTAAGTCTTTTTTTTTACCGTAAAGATTAAAAAATTACTTTGATAACTAAACTAGTGAACTAAAATGCTTTTTTCACAAAGCTCTTTTTATGCATTTTTGAGAGCAACCGTGCCATGAAAATCTATTTATCTTAAATTTTTTTAAAGCACATTAACCTCGCTAAAACACAGAAGTTATAGACTAAGTTTATACTTTCATCGAATCTGCTTAACAACACTTTCAGAAATTAAACTTTTATTTTTGACCATTCAGCAATTCTAGAGCTGTATTTCGTTAATTTGGAGAATCATTTCGTCACGAAATTTCGTGATTATTAACGAAATGCGAGCTCTCAAATATGTAACGAAAATGTTTTCTCAACTCGGAACCTCATCTTAGTGCATTGTGGAATATTTTTAAACTAAAATGACGAAACTTGAAGGGAGACAAGATGATCTAGAATGACAAAATATTTCGTTACTTTTAAGGAAATTCGTTTCTTTAAAAAATGACGATAGTTATTTCGTCACTAGGGCGAAATGTTCACTCAGAGCATATACCAGGAAACGCTTTCATTAAAAAACAAGAAAGTTTCGTGTAATTTGAGTACCAATTTTTTTACAGTGTGCATATGTACAATAATCAACCAACAAGAAACCATCATAAATAGTAATTTTATTATCCTTAACAATTTACAAAAACTTTAAAACGAAAAAAAAAAGTCACAAAGCAATTTTAAAGTTATTTTTGTTTGTAACAAGGTTAAAAAGATCTTCTAGTTCACAAGAAGCAAATGTGACTCAATTCATAGTAAATATACTCCTATATACATTTTCATTTCCTGTTCAAATGCGACGATGAAAGAAAAAAAAATTGAATCAACCTTGTAATTCACATTAAAAAAAGGGCAGAAAATTGTAGTCCTGGTAATTTAGCGAGTTTCTTGAAATCTCAGTGGGAAGGTTGTTGATAAAAAGTGGTATTTAGGGTAGTATAAAGTACAGCTGCTTATTACTTTATCCCCACCCAGCTACTTCTCATTTTTCCTAATGTAAATATCTCTTTTTTTTAGACTAGCAATAAAGAACACACGAGTAGCTTAGTTATACTCAGTGAAACCTTGCATCTAATGTCGTTGGATCTCCATAAATTGCTGCAAATGATATCGTTGAGGGTTTGATAAGGAGTTATTCTAGCTGTTACACTGATAGGGTATCATCAAGTCATAATTTGAAATCAAGATAGCGCATTACTTACTTAATACATTTCATTAATAGCTGATGCCATTTGAAGTTAACTTCGTATAACTACCGAAATTTTTATTTTGGATTAATTAACTTATGAGGCATGAAAATGTTTCTTCGTCAAATTGTCTAAGTTTGATATGAATAATTGACTCTTCATTATTTGGATTAATGATTATATTTAACAGCTTTGCTTTTTATGCTTATATTTTTAAGGGGAAAGTAGTTATAATTGTATTTGAAATACTAAATTATATATTCGATTTTATTTTCAAGAGGATTTGCATTTACTCTTATTATATTTTATTTGCAATTGCTTGCATTAAAAAATTATAATTGTTTGCTAATGTTACTTAAAGCTTAAGCTGTAAACATGTTCCAGAAGCTGGGTCCGTAGAAAGGATATATTATAGTTCTATATTATAGTTTATAAGCCTAAATTGAGCACACAAGCCTGCAAATGTATGTAATTCCAATAGACTTTTATCAAGACAGTAACTAAGGTTTCTAATTTTTTCTTTCATTATTTTTAATAAAATTAAGGTGCTTTATTTTAATTGTAACTGTTTAAAAATTTCATTTTTTTAAACTTTATTTTAACAAATTCATTGGTCTTACTTAGACCAAGTTAAATTACAATCCGTTTCAATTCACTATTGGCGAAGAGAAATGCGAAGATTCGAGTCTTTAACTCTTCTTTTTCATACAGATCACCGGAAATCCGTGGCTCAAGCTGCTATATACATTTAAAAAAGCTTGCTGCTTTCAAGTGTTCATTCGGAAAACATTTAATTCACCTTTTTCTTACAGCTGATACAACACGTGGACCATATGTGATGGTACAATATGGAACACCGTAGGTAAAGGGTTAATTTACCATATGTAAATATAAACCCTTTCTAATATGTATTCGAAGCACAGAACAACATAAAACAAATGCTTGTTCAATTCTAAAACACTCTCAAGTAGAAAAAAAGAACTTTCATTGAAGTCAGGAGAAATAAAAGATTAAAAAATGTAACTCATAATTTTTTAAAAATTACTTCATAAATACGTATAAGTTTTGAGTTGACGTAACTGGGAAATGAGTTTTGTGATAATTGGTCCCGACAGTAATTACGACTCATCATTAGCATTTCATTGAAAAACTAATAGGATATCATAACTTACTCTTGATAACTGAATCTTGATTTCTTAACTAATTCCTGATAACTTAGATTGACTAATAAAAAATCAATCAATTTTAATTTCTTAAATTTAATTTTTCCTTTCAATCTACAAGTGTTGACCAAAACTTTTTTGAATAAAGATATTGGTTGGAAAGATTTGACTTCAAAATCAAAATTGCGGAATAAAATTTTAGAGTCAATTGTTGGAGGCATATTGTCCATTTATTATTTCGAAGTTATAAATCTATTGGAAATTAATATATTTTTTTCAGAAAAAGTAAGCTTTATACGTAATTACAAATGATATTAATATATTTTACGTATTATATTATTTGTTTATAGTAATAATACTATTATTACTATAATTATTAATGTTAAATAATTTTAATAATTTGCATACTATTTTTCAAATCAAATTAGTTCCACAGTGAACTGATTGCTAAGACACGGTTCCCAGCAGATCACCGAAGTCAAGCATCACTGGCTGCGGTCAGTGTGCGGGTGGGTGACCACTTGGAACAGACTATGTAGGGACCGAGGGTGTGCGGTATTGGCCCTCGTTAAACTGTTCTACCTCAAAGTGCTCGACTTCGCGTGCAGGTCATCGGTCTATCGAAGCGGGGGGTGCCATCCCCTCTGCAGAAGATCAAAATTTTGATGGCACGTCTTCGGATCATCCCCAGGGATGTTTCCCAGACAGTCGCCAATAGGCTATTGTGCAGCTCTGAATTACACCACGTAAATGAACTACAGTAACATCAAATCAAATTAATTCAGAGAAAGTGCTATTCCAAGTGTAATCTATGTTTTGAGTAAAACCATGATTGCAATGCAGTTACGGATCTGTGCCTTTCATTGTTTAATTTGTACCGCTGCTTAATGCTTTCCTTGTAGACAATTTTCCACTGGTGAAATATTAACAGGGTATAGTCCTATATAATTAAATAAAATATTTCATGATAGATTGAATCTAATCACACCGTATGAGCTATCATTACTCCCGATTGGCCGGCCTTGTTAGACAGACACTTTCTTACCTGTCGGCCACTTTTGGAACTAAATAATTTAATTTCCCTAATTGTTTTCTGGCACATATACCAACCAAATTCGGACAAGTTAACATTTTTGATCTCCAGTTCAAAGTAAACTTTGTCAAGAAAAAAAGAAAACACATTAAATTTCCCCATACATAAGTTTAACAAACTTATCTGTTACGGAAATGCTAGATTATATAAAGGAAATCTTTTATGCTCAAAACCTTTAATTGTTAATATCATTACATTAACTAATAAGAGTGTTCGAAATGCAAACTTTTTCTAAGCATAAAACTGTAATTTATAAATTACTTTCTTCACGTTGCCTAATTGATGAATAAAAAGCAAACTTTAAGCTACAAATTTTTAGCCATCAGTGCTTTCAAAGAATAAAATTTTAAGACCATTGCAAGCCCAACAAATCTGTTAATTTATGCTGTTAAAAATATAAAGGATTGAATCAAACTTATTTAATCCAATTTGTATCGAACGAGCCTTCATCCAAAGCTAATAATTCGTCCGTGTGATAAAGCTAAAGAAAATGCAAATTTGAAATTGAATATAAATAGATGCAAAGGGAGAAAAATTTAAATCATCCTGTGAATTTTATTTACATTTTACCAACTAAGTAAAAACACAGAAACAAATATTATTGCAATACTATTGGCAAGTTCTTAGCATTATTTTAGATATAGCTGAAAACAAATATTTCGTAGTGACATCTATAATATTGTAGCCGATAACAAACTTAAAACATCTAGATATCAATTTCTTATATTCTTTCATCTTTACAAAAACAAAACATTTCACGCCTTAAATATTTTTCATTACCGATCCAAAGTCAATTCAATTAATTAATAAGTCAGACACAAAGGACAATTTTGATTTTTAATAATGACATGCCGAACTTCAATTTCAATTGACAGTTTGTGGTTCTTCCCCAGAATAAAAAAACAACCATAAAAAAATTCCAACCTAATACACACAACAATACTCCATATGCCTTGCCTAAACCTTCTATTCGTGCCTGAATTTAGCGATTAAAGATCAGAAGTTTATACTTAAGTGGCCTTCCCCATCTTTTTTCAGACTCAAATAGCTGATGTTATCTCTATCGTAATTGCACCTATGCTGATCTCAAGCGGGTAAAACCTCCCTCGTAATCAAAACACTAACTTGTTGCTCTGTTTGCCCCAAGACGCGCTGATTGCTCCTGAAACATCCCACGCCTTGAATGTGTTGACAGAGTTTTCTAATGATCTTTTTTTGTCGGTGGTTATTGTCCAATTAGTACTCAAACTTGTTACCAATTTGAATCACTCTTCACTAGCAATAGAAAACAAAATAAAACTTGCTTCTAAGTATTAATGCAAATTAAAGAAATAGTCGTTTTAATTTTTTTTTCTTAAATACAAACGAATTAAAGCTAGTGACTAACTGCGATAAAGAACCATATATGATTGCAATAAATATAGTAAGCTGTAATTGTTGGAATAGTTTCTTCTCTAGGTAGAAAAAGTAAAACACAATATAGCAATTTTACCAATTTCAATCACTCTTCATTTGCAATAGATGATAAAATAAAACTTATTTCTAGGTATTAATGATAAGCAAATGAAATAAATAGTCATTTCAAGTTGTTGTTGTTGTTTTTATTATTTTTTAAATACAAACGAATTCAAACTAGTTACTCACTGTGATAAGGTGAACCATATATTATTACAACAAATATAGTAAGCTGTAATTGTTTGTTGGGATTAGTTTCTTCTCTAAGTAGTAAAAGTAAAATGCAATATAGTAATTTCGCCAATTTCAATCACTCTTCACTTGCAATAGAAGATAAAAATCAAACTTGTTTCTAAATTTCTAAATATTAATGATAAGCAAATAAAAGAAATAGTCGTTTCAAGTTTTTTTTCTTTAAATAACAAACGAATTAAAATTAGTGACTAACTGCGGTAATAAACCATATATTATTACTATCAATATAGTAAACTTTAATTGTTTGCTGGTATAGTTTCTTTGCTAAGTAGTAAAAGTGAAATGCAATATAGGAATTCCGCTAATTTTAATCATTCTTCAATTGCAATAGAAGATAAAATAAAACTTGTTTCTAAGTACTAATGATAAGCAATTGAAATAAATAATCTTTTTAAATTGTTTTTTAGAAATACAAACGAATTAAAACTGATGACTAGCTGTTAGAAGGAACCATATATTATTGCAATAAATATATTAAGTTGCAATTGTTTGTTGCGATAATTTCCTCGCTAAGTATGAAAAGTAAAATGCTATAAGGCCATTGTCTGCTCTAGATAAATTAGGAACAATAATTTTTTTTTTTAAATGCACATCTTAGGGAATAAAAATGGAAATTTCTCGGAAGAAACAATGCAATATTTTTTCTACAGGATGTGGTAAGGAATGAGAACTTAAAATAGAGCTTTTAAAATTTTTACATAACATTATAAAAACAAAAAAAAAAACTAATAATTTTTTTTTAAAAATTAAAAGATAATAATGCAGCAATAACTCACACACAAATGACGAGTGGGTTTTTCCCCTCGAATTTAGATGCTTACTAAATTTATTTTTGTTTTAAATCTTCTATTATTTATTTACTAAAGGATGATTTCTTGTAGTTTATTCAATCTTTACCACTTTAAAGCGTAGTTTCGCAAAAAAAGGTGGATAAAACATGCAAGCTAGCGTTGTATAAAAGGTTCCATCTCTCTTACTCTTACCATCTCACTGTCACCTACATATTGGGTTTCTGATAATATTTTACAGAGGAGAATATTTTTAACATAATTTAAAAGTTTTTTTTTCTGATCTGTAGAGCTACTTCCATGCAAAAGTTATATTTAAGAATATTTAAACGTTTCATAACTTGATAGAAGTGACAATAGAGCACCACAGGAATGTGCCATAGAATAAAAAATGCCATAGAGCACTGAAATCTCAGAAAATGGATATATTGAAAAAAACATGATTAGCGATTGAAAGCAAATTCGTACAAGAATTTGGTGTTTGACCAAAACGTCCTCAGTTGAAATCCATCACATAGTAAGGAAAATTTTTGGAGTGAATTTAATGTATGGTTTTAATGCATTGAATTCGATAAAGTAAAAATAGATAAGCAAGCAAACGTAAAAATTCTACATCGAGAAAAGAACACCCAACAATACGTAATTTCAAAAGAGACTCCTAAGTTCATAAATTGATTTTTCACGCAATCTGCAACCTCGATAATTTGTTATACAGATTCGATAATTTGTTTTATAGATGCACGACAAATGATTAAACATGAATGGTAACTATGTAGAAAAGCAGTTCCTTATTAATTTTGTGTCTCTTGAATCCTCAGAGGCCAGGGTAGCCTTGTTGGCAGGGCGCTGGACTCACATTTGTGAGAACAGGAGTTTGAATCCAGCAGGTGTAGTAAATGGAGACGTTATATCTGTCTGGTCACAAAGTCCTCTATGTTCCCATAAAAAATTATATTTCTGGGGATACTGAATTGGATATTGATCGTTCTCTGGTTCAGGTCGAAATTACGATCTATGGATGAATGAATCGATGTATGAATGGTTCGGCCTTACAAACGGGTGTGACGTATGGGTGTTGCAGAAGTCAAAATCTTGGCCATAGATGGCGCCACTGGAAAAAGAAAAACAACCACACCCCCTCTGCCTTAATGGCCGATGACAACAACATTGAATCCTCAAACCGAAAATATTTATTATTTTCGGTCAAAAGACTTATGACCTTATTTTATGTTCCACGTTCACATAATCAATATACAGTATACTCTCGAAAACCTTGTTATGTCAAAAAAACATTTCCCTTTGGTCTTATATATCCACATACTGTTAATTTGAGTTCCTAAGTCGAATAGTTTCTTCTCAAAACCTTGCTATGTCGAATTTTTTTCGAAATAGAAAAGAAATTTTTTCGCGAAAATCACAATGTAAGTTCGTTGTAAAATAATTTTTTTTTCTATTTAATGCATAATTATTTTTGTCTTACTTTTAAAAATAAAATTATTATTCTTGCACTTAGACTTATAGTCAACTATTATCATTACTTCTTATGTTTCATGTCTATACTTTTTAGAGTAATATTTTAGAATATATTTTTCTACTTTTTAGAACATATTTAGTTCTGACTTTGTTGCGTTAACTTTTATTTTTAATTACTCCTCGTCTTACAAACAAAAAATTTAGGGATGGCCTTTATTTAGGGATGGGTAACTGAGATAGAAGAAGCAAACTAGAAAAAATGCTTATGACTATATTCCATTCAATAGATGGTATTGAAAATCGGTATATGTATTTTATGTAGAAATTTCAAAATTGCTAAAAAATGAAGAAAAAATCAGTCGAAGACAAAAAAAAGTTCATAATGTCCAATTTCCTCTCTTTTTTTGGTTCACTATATCCACAAAAAAAATATTATATGTGCATAGCAAAGTACGGAAGCGAACATTTCGTTCACTATATCCGGGAGTTCACTATAAAGCATGTTCGCTATAGTGGGGTTTGACTGTAGTATATCAATCAAAATCAATAATATAAGCAGAAAAGATTTAAAAAGATTTCACATACTCTACTTTATTTGGTAGAGTTTTTGACGAATGTAATTAATATTATCTGTAAAGATGGTAATGAACAGGATGTACGTGGTGTGCACTAGTGTCTTAATTAAGAGAAGTTTCAAATTTCTTTAACTATCTCCTGAATCACTGGACTGATTAAAATAAATTTTGGTTTCAAAACTGCTCGATATAAAAAAAAAATCTTTCAAGTTTATTATAAACATGCATAATTGTGCTTAACATTCATTGTAATTGGAAGTAATGAGACAGTAGTTACAAAGTTGAAGAAAAAAATAGTTTAAAAAAATAGAGTTCCTTTACAGAGTATTTTCATTGGTATGCATGTTATGATTCCATGCAGAAAATAAAACAGTTTAGTTGGACAATTAGTTTAACTCGTTTTTCAACATTGTTTTCAAGCCCTGGATAGTTGCAGCTGAGATGTTGCAGTTAACCTCCTTTAAAAATCACTGATGTGCTCTATGGAGTTAAAGCAATACATCCTAGAAAAGAGAAAGCCTAAGCACGGATTAATTTAGTAGCCCAACGTGACGAACAAAAAGTGCAAAATTAGAAAAATGTCACTACGTTCGGGGAACTAAATTGCGCAGTGGAAAGTAATAAAAAACTCGCTACTAAGTTCAGACTACTTAAACGATCGGATTTCTCATTTATGGTAACCCATACGGAGGCCATCTCTCTTCTAGGAGGAGTTGGTCGAAGTCCGAAGAACTGACTGGTTAGTCTATTCTGCGTTTTTGATGCTTCGGTAAAATGAAATAAGGGCAGATCACACCCTAAAAAAGGAGAAAGTTGGATTACAAGACCTTATTTCAAAATTTACTCTAGTCACAGAATCTCTTTCAAAGACATGAAGAATCGTCCGGCCATCCAGCATGATGACTTTCCAGCTCATCTAATTGTCAATAAATATTACAAATAAATTTAGATTTAAAATTTTCGACTTCCAACACAAAATTGGTTTTAGTGTTAAAAGTAAGATTTTATCTAATTACTTGAGAAATAATAATGCCTCTGAGTACATTGATACTGGTGCAACTGAAATAATTTTGTAGACTTAACCTTAAATTTGAAGTCCTTACGTTTATCGTAAACAGATATAATGGGTTTGTAGCGGTTCACAATATTTAATGTAATTTAAAGCTGCAATGAATAACAGACAACTTTTATATTTACTTCTTTATTTTTCCCAGTTAAATCGCTCACTTAAGTGTCTATATATTACGGGGAATCCCCGGCTGAAGTGGAAGTAGTAGCTGTTTTGGTAACGCTTCTTATTTTTATCAATAGGTGTCACTACCACAGTATGACGAGGTTACCGACTCGACATCACTCCCCTACCAGTAACGAAGTTACGTTACTTTGAAAACATAGTAGGAGTAGAATACATATTAATATAACTGTATTTATATATAAATACAAATTATGTAAACAAAGGGAGGAAAACATAAAGAACTAATTATAGCTTTTAAGTAAACATTTCACGAAAAGTCAGTAAAGTCTTTAAATCGAACAGGAAGTCTAACTCGTCTTCCACAACGTGTTCTTTTCTCAGGTTGTTGTTCCACATGTTTTTCTTTACTTGGCACTGGAACGGATACAAGATCATTTTCTGAAGTTGGAGGCAGAGGCTCATCAGGTTTCAACTCATACGCAGGTTTTAGTCTGTCTATGGAGACATTAACTTGCTTGTTTTTAATTAAAATTAGAAAATATTTTGTGTTTCTTTGTAATACCAAAAAGGGTCCTTTATAGGGGGGTTCAAGTGGATTTTTTACTTTGTCGATCCGGAGAAACACATGCGAATATGTATGCAAATCTTTCGGGATGAAAATTTTTTGTTTACATTTTAATTTAGATTGATAGAGCTTCAAGAGTGCCATCTGATTCCGAAGATTATTAACAAAATTATCATTAGATATTGGCAATTCAGATTCTTCAAAAAATTCGCCAGGAAACTTAATAGTTTTGCCATAAGCATTTCAGCTACTGTATACTTACAGTCATCGTGCATTGCAGCTCACAAACACTTAAGAATTGTTGGTAATGTTTCTGTCCAGCGGAGAGAGTTATGACACCTAATAGCTGTTTTTAATGTATGGTGTAAGCGATAAATCTTTCCATTGCTTTGAGGATGGTAAGAAGTTGTATGGCTTATCTCTACACCACACAATGAGGCTAAATTTTGAAATAGTTCTGAAATAAATTGAGTTCCGTTGTCAGTGATAACGCGAGAAGGAACACCAAATCGGGTTATCCAGTTTTCATAGAATGCTCTTGCTATACTTTCAGCAGTGATATTTGATAACGGTACCACTTCCATCGAACAGGTGAAGCAATCAATGCACTTCAAACAGTAGGTATATCCATTAGAAGGTGAATAAGGGCCAATTAAGTCAATGTGCACAACACTAAATCTTTCATCCGGTGCTTGAAATTCTGATTTTGTATGTTTAGTGATTTTATTTTTCTGACAGTCAATGCATGTTTGAGCCCACTGTTTAACATCTTTTTTTTATTTCTGGCCAAATGAATCTTTTAGTCATTTCTTTTACAGTACTATGGATTCCAGAGTGAGCTAAACCATGAATTGCAGTAAACATTCTCATCCGAAAGTTTTTAGGTATGAATGGTCTAATATTTGAAGTAGAAATATCGCAATACAATAGTTTTCCTGATGGTAGCTGATGTTGTTTAAATTTTAATGATTTGAAATGTAATTTCAATTGTTTCAGTTCATCATCATTAATTTGTGCATCTGTTAGCAGGTCAAAACCAATAACAGGTGAATTGATGTCTTATATTCTAGAAAGCCTGTCTGCAACCACATTGTTTTGACCATTTATATGGCATAGGTTGGTAGAGAACTGTGAGATCTATTGCAAATGTCTTAGTAGTCTTGGAGAGGATTTATTATTCTTTTGTTTAAATGCGAATATTAAAGGTTTTTAGTTGGTATATATTATAAAATCACGACCTTCAAGTAAGTGTTTGAAATGTTTAATAGATAAGTATATACTCAAAAGTTCGCTGTCGTAAACGCCGTAATTTTTCTGAGCATCATTAAGCTTTTTTGAAAAAAATGCAATAGGTTTCCAACCATTTGGTGCTTTTTGTTGAATTACTGCTCCAATAGCCCAATCAGAAGCATCTGTAAGAAGTGCCAGAGGGTAAACCGAATTGGGATAGGCCATTAACGCTACTTGAGCAATATCTTGCTTACATTTTTCGAAACTTTCTTTGGTTGCATCAGTCCACGGTACTTTGCGGCAATCCTTTTTTGTAGATCCTTTCAAAAGTTCATGCAGAGGAGCTTGAGTTTTTGCGGCATTCTTTATGTAATTTCGATAGAAATTAACCATTCCCAAGAGGGAACGAAGTTCACGTATAGTTTCTGGTAAGGGATATTCTACAATAGCTTTAATTTTTTCAGGTAGAGGTTTTGACCCTTTACCAGATATCTGATAACCTAAAAAGTCTATCTCAGGTACTCCCAAAACTGATTTACTAATATTAATTCGGAGACCATATTTGCGTTGAAAAACTGTTTCAAGGTGTGAACGATGTTCTTCCTCTCTAGAAGAAGCGATCTACACATCATCCAAATATGGAAACACAAAGTCTAAGCCATAGAAAACTTCATTGATAAATCTCTGAAAGGTTGTTGGGACATTCTTTAGTCCAAAACTTACAACATTAAATTGGTAAAGTCCAAAAGGTGTGATGATGGCAGTTCTTTCTTTATCTTCGTCCGCTACAGGAATATGGAAATAAGTCTTAAAAAGGTCAATTTTAGAGAATATAGTTTTATGAGTTAAAATATGTTGAAAATCTTGGATTTGGAGCATGGGATAACGATCAGGTACAGTTAAATCATTTAGCCTTCTATAATCGCCACAGGGGCGGAAGGAACCGTCTTTCTATGTCACTATATGTAATGGGCTTGCCCATTCTGAATTAGAGGGACTAATAATAATATTGTCTAGCATATATTCGAATTCTTTCTTTACTATTTCCAACTGTTTAGGGTCTAATTGTCTAGCTTTACAATTTACGGGTTGTCTTTTAGTTACTATATGATGTTTCACATTATGTTTGACGGTAGAAATAAGAATATTCGGTTTTGTTATACTGTGATACATCGAAAACACATCATTATATTTACTTAAGCTGTTTGTTGTATTTACACTTTCATTTATAGAGATGGATGCAATGTCACCATAAACTGCAAGGTTAGTTACACCATCGATTAACGCTTTATATTAATCAATAAATTCAACTTGTTCAAAAAATCAGCTCCCAATATAGCTTTACTTATTTTTGCGACAACAAATGGGAATTGAAAATCACGGCGTAAACCAAGATCAAGAATCAAAATTTCTGTACCAAAATTATCGATTTCGGTATTATTTGCTGCATGTAATTTATAGTCATTAATAAGTTTGTGTTTGGAAGTATAAGGAATAAGGCTTACGTCAGCTCCACTGTCAACCAGAAAATGTAAACCCGTTTTTTTGTCCGTGACAAACAAGCATAATCTACGGCAATTTTCCTTATTTACAGCAACAGAGTTTGCCAACAATTCTACTGTTGATTTTGGTTTTCCGATGGATTGTTTTTCCATGCACAAGGGGCTTTGCATTTATCAGGAATATATATATATATATATATATATATATATATATATATATATATATATATATATATATATATATATATATATATATATATATATATATATATATATACATATATATATATAGTGACCATTTTGATATGCCTGCAAAGGGATCGCAGGTGTGCAGTCTTCGTTAAAAGTTAAAATGTTCTTTCTTGAAATGCTGGGCTCCTGAAGCAAGGGATTCGCCCCCTCTACAGAGGATCCAAATTGTGATGGCATATCTTCTGATCAACCTCAGGGGTGTTTTCCCAGGGCTGGTGTTTCCCAGACCGTCGCCAATATCTCACTGCGCAACTCCAGTGCAACGTAAACCAATAACATATGCATATATATATACATATATATATATATATATATATATATATATATATATATATATATATATATATATATATATATATATATATATATATATATATATATATATATATATATACATATACATATATATATATATATATATATATTTTAAATTTAAGACATATATATATATATATATATATTTTTTTTTTAACGGCAGGCACTGAACTTTCGTTCTTCGCCTAGGAAGATGCCGGAGTTGTTACTCATTTAACATTACCCAGTGGGCACCTGTGAACCTAAGTCACGGAGCAACATTACCCACGCCACACTGCCACATACCCGGTTATAGGGTGGGCCACATTCACACATCACACAATAGAGAACACACACAGAGAGAAGCATCCATGCCCTGAGCGGGATTCGAACCCGCAACCATTGGCTTCACAGTCAGGCACGCTGACCGCTCGGCCACCTGGCCGGCATATATATATATATATATATATATATATATATATATATATATATATATATATATATATATATATATATATATATATATATATATATATATATATATATATATATATATATATATATATATATATATATATATATATATATATATATATATATATATATATATATATATATATATATATATATATATATATATATATATATATATATATTATATATATACATACATATATATATATATATATATATATATACACATATATATTTTTTTCTTTTTAAATTTACAAGATAAGACATTTTTATTTTCGAAGGAACGCAAATGCACTCTTGAATATGTCTGAGTCAATAGACAGTTAAAATATAGTTTTGTTTTCATTTATTCCATTAAAATAATATATATAATTTCAGGTCTTACTTTCTGCATAAAATTGTTTAGGAAAGCATATCCAAAAAAAAAAAAGAAGAAAAAAGCAGTACAAAATCGCTACACGCAACGGAGATTACATTAATGATACAGATGTCACAGTATCTCATCGACAGAGGTCACCGTACCAGAAAAAGGTTTTACTTCATCGAATTGACGCTCGTTTAGCATTGGATAATTCCTTTATTATTCTTTAAACTTTTGGATTATTTTTAAGCATTAATGAAACACAATCAAGATAAATTTGATTTCAACAAAATTTTTTCAACCATATAGAAATTCACGAAAAATTTGCACGTGTAGGCTATAGGGTCTTCGTTTGAGAGAAGTTCTCAGATATTGTTAATTGTCTCAGTTATTGTAAATGAAGAGAAGAATTGTATACTGGATTTTTATTAAAAAATATTAAAACAAACGCTAATGTTATCTAAAAGTTGTACAGAATTTTTTTTATAATATGCAGAAAAATCTGAGCTTTAAAGTAAGAGAAAACTTATGCTCGCAACTTTGTAATTTATTTGTAATCAACCTGACTGTAAGCTTTTAAACATAAAATACGGTTTTTTTTCTTTTTCTTTTTTTTTATATAAGGAAAAACTTTTTTTAAAAAAAAGTTTCATTTAGGTTTTTTGTAAATTATGCTATTTCGTGATAATCGTGATAACTGGGGGATAAATAGCCTAATTAACAGTAATTCTGAATAACACATTCCCACCAACTATAACTCTGTGTTTAAAACAACTAAGCAGGCTCTGGCTCTGTACCATTTTATTACCATCGCTGAACATGCGACGGAATTTTAAGCTTACGACAAATGTTCAACTCAGTAGTCTTGTAATTTTGAACCCAATCCAAGAGACAATGGAATCAAGCATTGGAAGAAATTTGAATTCGTGGAGGACTTTTCGATGGAACTATCCTGCATTTGCGTTACTTGGAGAGGAAAACCACTAAAACCTCCCAAGGTAAGCCTGGCATCAAGGGAACTCCATCCCAGAATTCGTCTACTACTGAGGATATGCTACGTCAGCACTGTGGTCGGTGAGAGCCGTGTGCGGAATTCGAATCTATTCGATCGCTGGTATTCGAACCCGGTTCACCTCATTGTAAGGCGAGCGTTCTATCCCCTGTGCAACCACCTCTCCTGGTACCATTAAACAGAAGAGTTTTAGCTGGTGGACGAATGAATATGCGGAATAGTGTAGTAGGCAAGTTTATGTTGACAAACTAACAGGGTTCCGTCAGTGATTTTTAGTTCTCTGATTTGCGCTACAAGTACTAATAAAACAGTAGGAACAGAGCTGCGAAGCAGTTAGTTCAGGAAGGCGGGCCAGCTTCTGACTGCAGATGGTTGGAAAATAAATATAACCAAAATTATTACAAATTTATTATAATTTGTAACGTTCTTTCAGTTTTATCTTTCACCAAATAACTTAAATTTTAATAATTTCAAATTGCTTTTTGTTACATATATATATATATATATTTGGAAAAAATTGAATGACGATAGATTTCGTCACTTTGGTGTAAATTTAGCTCTGAGCATATACCAGGAAACGATTTCGTCAAAAACGAAGAAAGTTTCACTATATTTGAGTATACATTTTTTACAGTGCATCTTTAAGAAGGTATGAACTTGACAAGATGGGAACCGGATCATCATATCACCTTAGATTATGTATTGTGTGATATCGAACCCGCTTATAATAGCTTAGATACTTGAATTCATTTAAATTTATGTCTAACGGAGGCATTTGCCAGGATACCCTGGTCGGTAGGCCACTGGGCTCATGTCAAAGAGATTGTGGGTTCGATCCCAGGCAGACCGAAGACTCCCCGTGTAGTAAATGGTGACTGATGCACGTTAAATCAGTCGAGTCGCCGATTTAACGTGCTGAGTCCTCCATGTTCCCATAACAAATCAATACCTCTGGGGGTACTGATCCAGGAGTTTCCTTGTCATCTGGATAGGTTCAAAATTACAAAGCTGCGGAGTTGAACATTAGTAGTCGTAAACCCGAAATTGGGTCGGCTGTTCAACGACGGATATATATATGTTTAAAATAGGGCTAATTCATGGTTTATAATCGTTATTTACGTATGTTGCTAAGTTCTACTTAAATCTTGCAAAACTAAGAGCTCTTTGAAGAATATCGCCAATAGCTAAAAATCGGTAACTCCAATCAGTGGTGTGGATCAATAGCTTAAAGAGGCAATTTCACACGAACCCTCCGATCGTGCAAGTAAAGTTAAGTGTCTAAATTCAATTGCAAGGCAATCTTGTGTTTGTGCACGATCCCTTATTACGACAGCTCTTACGCCAAGCATAATGTAATGAGTAGGTTTTACTGGCTCAGTCGTGATGTGTTAATGGTTCTGACCTCTGTTATCTCAGTTTAGGCTTCCTATTTGTTTAATGAACGATTCCAAGTAGAATATACTGGATATTTATTGACGATAACAGGCGATGAACAATCCCTCCCCCCCCCCTTCACCTAATATGAAGAAGGTAAAAAAAGAGGCAAAGATCGGCCCGTTGTCTATAGTTCTTTTAAATATTTATATCTATCGTGGTATCAAATGGGCGTTCTGTGACTCTTCACACCTGCCCCTTGATGGAAGATGTTCTGTTTGAGAAAATAGGGGGGGGGGCATCCATTCAAAGGGTGAAATTACTTACATTTCTCTATTGTTAGCCTTAAAGAAATCATTTCTTCTGTGAATCGCAATTCTATAGCTTTCGACTGATTAATTGCAAATCTATATATTTTGTTAAGTCATTTACAGAAGAGTACACTAAATGATATTACTAAGAGTAAAAGGCGAAGAAAATTGTAGGAATTGTTTGCAATCGTATAAGGATATGGCAAGTTTTTTCAAATGGAATTACTCTATCCAAAAATCGAGAATTGGAATGAGAAATAAAATGCGTCAAATTTCTGAAACGAAATTTAGCAACTTAAAGAAACTATTCTTCAAATTGATAAGGCGTTACTGAAGTCAGCAAAGAATTTTTTGACGAAACCGGAGAAAAAAATCACTACATCTCAGGGATACTAACTTTCTACGCTTTTTGGGAAGTAGCTAAATAAGTAGTTTTGGAAAGTAGTTTCGAGTGGTAGCTAAGTTTATGAATTAATGTGTGATTCTTTGTTTTGTCAATTTGATTTTGAGTTATTTTCCCAATCACTATATGTAAATTATTCAAAACTTCCTAAGAAGTGCCACATTGTTTCATTTTTCTCGTAGTGAGCCTTTTAAAATGATAGCAAAGTTACCAAAAATTCTGAAAGCATCAGTTTTTATATTTCACCACTCCACAGTGGGCCAGCACCCAAGGTTTCATGGCCATAATATTTCGATAAAATTTGTTTCAAAATTTTGAGGTTTTTATGTGCAGGTAAATTGAATTTATAGTTGACATTTTGAAATACACTTAAAATACCCAAAAAAACAAAATGGCGGCTGAAATATGACGAGCAAAAATTTAAAAAAATAATATAGTAAGTTTAAATAATTAAATATAGCAATGCAAATACAATAATTTTCGTAATTTTATATTAAAAAGGAAAAGCAAATTATATTTCCGAAGTAATATTACAAAATAACACGAATTAATTACAAAATAACTCGAAAACATGAAAAAAACATAATTTTTGTATTCGGTTCATAATTTAGGTATATTTTGTCCACCTTTGCAATACGGGCAAAATGGGTTTTCTCGAAGGAAGAAACAACAAGGAAGACAACAAAAAAAAGTTTAGCTAATTACCTCGCGGAACTTTTTGGAACTAAGTTTCGAAAGTCATTCAAACATTGTAAAATGTCAAATGATAATATATAAACTATAAGTTTGTCAGGAGTATTAACTAATCCCACAAATTAAAAAATTGTACTATGATTTCAGACTAATTACTCTGATAAAAATGTAACAGTAAAGTGAAATTCCTATATATATTTCTGAAATGAAAATTTAAAATTTACATTAAAAAAATTTTTTTTAACATATTTTTCCTTACATTGTACTC
Organism: Parasteatoda tepidariorum; assembly: GCF_982258835.1. NCBI lineage: Eukaryota > Metazoa > Arthropoda > Arachnida > Araneae > Theridiidae > Parasteatoda > Parasteatoda tepidariorum. The sequence goes on from NC_141765.1 coordinate 83,229,827, forward strand.
TCGTCGGTCCAAAAAAGAAATTATAATGTTTGGAATGATTATGAATACTTAATTTGGGATATATTAAAACTGCCTACACACATCTCAGTTGAAAATTTAATTTTTGACTTTTGGCCAAAGATCATGGTCTTCTGGCCCACATTGCACTCTATAAAACATTCTTCAAAACGCGCAGTAGTTAGAAGTTCTGGCATCTAAATCCAAACTAAAGTTCCTTGAAATAATGAAATAAATACTTTTAAAATTTAGAGATTTTATTAAATGAAATAAAGTAATGAAAAATAAATTAGTCAATAAATACAATACAAAAATCACATAGAAATTATTATTTCATTTAGAATTGGTTTTTTAAATGCTTCCTGTAGCTTTAGTTTCTAAATTTAACAAATGTCTTGTTTGGTGTGGTATTTAAAGATTAGCTAACAGTTGATATTGGTATTTTTGAAAATAATGTATCTGTCATCAATTAATAGAAGTTAGCTGATATCAAGGTCGGTAATATTATTAATATTTTATATAAGCGTTTTCTTATAAGCTTTTACTTTGATTGCTATTTTATTAATAGCCTGATAATTTCATTTGTATAAATTGTATTAGCGTCTATTGAAATATTAGCTTATAGACATATAATGTACTTGTTAGGATATGCAAGAGAATGTATCTCTGTTTTAATAGTTAACCTGTAATAAATTTATGTAGCATTTTCAAGAAATAAAAAAATTATGCTTACCTCGGAAAAAAAGCTAGAGATAGGATTTTAAGAAAAACTATTACTCGAAAAATATTAGACTACGATACTAATTGAGTACTCATTTTAATGAATAAGAAGATAAATGAATTGCAAAGGGATATCTAACAGCAAAAAAAAAATTCAATATCATGTAATGGGTGCTATGACATGGTAAATTTGAAGAAATTTTTTTTATTTTGTTCTGAATTCGGTTAAAATATTTAAGTGCACTATCAGCTAATAGTTTATCCAACAGATTAAATAAAACTGTTCTGCATGATGTCTTATCTAAATTTCGACAGTCATCATTTTGTTATAATCTAGACCATGTATAGCTAGGCAAAATATGCTGCAATCAAAAAGAGAAAATCCTTCATTTATTCTATACTAAATTTTATCTACAAAAAAATGTGCAAATTTTCAATAATATCGTTGCTATACTTGTTAGGATATTGTGTCTGCCAATTTCTGTAGCAATCTCTAGGAGGCTTAGCCTATTGGGTGAAATTTTTTGATTATCCCATTAAGTTTTCTTCCATTTGACATAAGACACTGGAAACACATTCTTGGCGTGTTGTATTATAGCAAGGTGAACTATAACGATTCTAATTTTTAGGATTTTTGATTAGTTAACTGATGTAAATGTATGGTCTTTCAGCAAACAATTTTCTTCCCTTTTCCTCTGATTTAACGAAAAAAATTTTTTTATACAGATGAAATAATATCAAAATTGTGAATTTTTGAAAGCAAAACTACACAGTACTCCATCAATTATTTAAAATTATTAAAGATTTCATGTTTCATGATTATTGTGAAATAGGTTTCGGCGTCATACAGAAAACACCGAATCAGTCTTCAAAGATATCAAACAGGTTGCCTGTCAATCTGATTCCAACAAACGGGCATTGAGCAGTTTGAACACCATTCAATACACTACTAGCGCTCCAACATAACTATCATGATTTTTCTTCTTTCAAGACACTACAGTCCGTTAAAGGCCACAACCAACCCGAATAGTCTGCTATTTGGTCTCACCCGCAGCAATACTTTTCCAGTTTCCCTTATTTACTATATGAAAGTCCTTCTCTATCAAGTAAAGAAACGAAAATGGTAGTCTTTCTCGTTTTTCCTCTCCCATGGGATTACTAAAAGGGAGCTTTTTACCAGGGTTTGTATTATTAGATTGGAATAGATGTCCGAGACATCATAGTGTATTGCATTTTATGACTTTATTCATACAAAGTTGCTCGTATTTTCGGTAAATTTTAAAGTTAAGCAAGGATCCCCAGCTATTATTCTCCAACTTCATGGTCCTACTTCACTGAATAATAACTCTCAGGGAAAGTCGATTTTCCATGTTAATGACTTGTCGAAACTACGAAGTTCTCAAAATGCAACAGATAGTGATCCAATCATCATTTTGAGAAAAATGTACATAAACCATTTTCTACCCTTGATCTTAATTTGTTAATATTAAATTGTTTTTAAGGATAAGATTTCCTTTTGCCGTCAGGCTAACCTTGAAAATTTCCGTGGTTTTTCTTTCCGTATAACGCAAACGCAAGTTAGTTCCATCAAAAAAAATCTCTACGAAGGCTGGTTTGTCCCAATGCTTTATCCAGGAGCTCCCTTGCCTTCTGGGTTAAGTTCAAAATTACAAGGCTACGAAGTTGAACATTGATAGTCGTAAGCTAGAAATTGGATCAGCTGTTAAAGCCAGTTATAAAATAAATAAAACGATTAAGATTATTTATTGTCAGGAATAATCATATACCTAAATAGAGAGTGCCTTCTAAATAAATAGATATAGTTCAGCTCGATAATGTTTAAGAATAGTGGTTGCTGGAAATAGTAGGGGTTTAAAAGTATGGGTTGCAGCAAGAGGGTGAAATTGCACCACGGGACGAAATGAAAAGTATAAACTTTAACCCTAACAATTTAAAAATTGTATTTTGTTTTTAACTATTAATTTTATTATTTTAAATAATTAAAAAAATTTATTAAGTGCTACGTGTTGCTGAGTGTGAAAGTCTTAAATTTTAATTTAATGCTAAAATTGACTAACATCTTACTTCTTAATTGAAAGAACTATTAAAAAAGTTTTATAGTAAATTAAAAATTACAGAACACTAAATCTCACTACTTCTTTTTTTTATGTCATCAGCTTGTCTTTTATGTCATTATTATGCTACTTATTTAACAGCTTTAAGTTTGCTTTATTTCATAACCCATGTTGCTCAGCCTGCCCAATTATGAGTTTATGACATTCAATGTTCGAATCTGTAGCATTGTAATTTTGAACCTAACCCAGAAGACAAGGAACTCCTGGATCAAGCATTAAGAAAAACTAGCCTTCGTGGAGGACTTTTTAACAGAACTAACCCACATTTGCTTTACATGGATTGGAAAATCACGGTTAGTCCCACAGCAAGGAAATTCTAAACCATGATCTGTCTACCCCTGATGATATTTTACGTCAGTGCCATGGTCGGTGCAAGCCGAGAGCGATCTTTCATTCAGAGAGAATTCGAATCAACCAGCCTTCGCTGGGACTTGAACCTGAGTCACCTTGTTTGGATGTGAACGCTCTATCCCCTGAACTACATTTCTGACGTCCACTTACAATAATTAATGAATATTTTTCTTGGTTGTATACCCTCTAGACACCAAGTAAATTTCTGCTGGTGTATTGGTTTTGAAGCGAAGCAAAGATTTTTATTTTTCCAATGGTTTGGAATAAGTAATCAGAAATTGCGTGCACTATGTAATGAAAGGTTAACAATTCTTTTCAATATTCTCAGCAAATGAAAAACAAAATCTTTCAATCGAAAAGTGAAAAAGAGAATTTAAGCATTTTAAGAAATAATTTAAGTTGATGAATAATTCAGCATTTCCAGGAAAAGTTTTAAATAACGAAAGACTATTTCTTTACATTTTCATTGCCATGCTTGTTTACGCACAAAAGAAATTATTATAGTTTCGCGATAGTAAAAGTAGTTAAACAGACTAAACAGATAGTTTAAGTGGTGCCTGTACGCAAAAGTAAAGAAGAAACAAAATCATAACGATAAGAAAATTGTTCAGTTTAGTAAGTCGAACGAGCTGCGTTTTGTTTTTCAATTTTATTTAAACGTTTTTGAGAATTATGCTTTAAATAATCTGTATAATGACTTTTTTAAAAAGAAAGAAGATGAACCGTTATGTAGAAGAAATTTTATGCTGCTTTCAAAGTCTATTCATTAGTAATCTTCTGTGTCAGTCGTGTGGAAAGTATACTACATATAATTTAAGGAATGTAAGTATCTTGGCTTTTTTTCTAACTAAATTCAGTGAAGTGAATCCCTTGGATGAGGTGTATTTACATTTGAATCGGCTAGTCTAATTTCGAAATTCAAAATAAGAAACAATAGGGATCCTAATAAAGCTAGAGAAATTTAATTATTGTTTGTATATATATTTTCGAAACTCGTTTAAGATAAATTTAGTCAAAACACTCTTGCTAAAGACATTCTTTTCCAAAAGAAAGGATACTTCTAAAATGAAAAGAACCTGTAAAGTAAAATTGAGAGAGAGAAATTTGTGAATAAGTATTACTACCCAGCACTACAGAAGTACAGTACTCTGATAAACTTAAAATAATACCAAAAAAGGAAAAGCATTATCAACTACAACTTAACTGTAAAAAAAAATATAAAAATGAAAAAAATATATAAAGCATGTACAAGTAGTATAAAAAAAAGTATACAAGTAAAGTAAAAAAAAATTAAGCTGAAGTGGGTCTGTATTTTTTACTTCGGCCGTATTGAAATATAATCAAAAATCACCTCCTTGTGTAATAGTGGACGGATAACAAGTTGCCGGTTTTTGTTTAAACATATTATTCATAATTTTTATTTTTTTGCGTTTTTAAGCTTTTCACATTTTCCTTAGATTTTGTATGCATTCATGAAATTAACTTGGTGGTCGATAAAATTAAGATTCGTCTGATTAAGATGTTTTTGATTATATCACTGGACAGGGTGAAAAATTTTTGACGAACATTAAACGTCTTAAAAAATTTACGAAAACGAAAACAATTTTAAACAATCAAGGAAATCTATTCAGAAAATTTATTCCTTCAATTGAAACATCAATGCCAGTGACAATTTTAAAATTTGATTAAAACTACAGACATGCTAAAAAAATATCTGCCATTGCAGTAAAATGAAGATATTTATAACTATACCTTTTATTAACCTTTAATGTATGAAAATTTGGAATTAATAAAAAATAGAATAAAACAACTGACAAAACACTAATAATAATTTATTTCCTTTAATTAAAAATAAACTATTTATTATTAACTCAATTAAGAGTATGGATTATAAGAAAAATAATTATTACATTGACTTTTCAATCATAAGTTGCTGAATCCAATAAATCTTTTTATTAGAGTGTAGCAGTTTCTATAAAGCTTGTAATCAAATAATTAAATCCTGTAATTTTGGTACTTATTTACCCAGATAGCTACAACCAGTTCTGAAAATTCGCCAATTAGTGCAGAATCCTTAACTCTTGAAATTTTTATGATTATCACGTCTTAAGTAACTGATAAAAATCGATCTCAAAATTTTTTTATCTCTTTTCTATGAGGCTTAATCATTTATGATTTAATATTCCGCGATAAAATTCTACTAAGTAAAGAAATAATAAAAATAATAATAAGTCTTCGAAGCGTTTAGTTTTTATTTAACCCGCCGGTTCATTCATTATCCTCATAAGCGTTTCTTAAAAGTACCTTGAATTTCCTATTAATAACTACAGAATTAAAAAATCTTTTTTTTATTATCAAAGGAGAAAAGCATTCTACGTGATAATTGTATGTCCACCTTATGCACAATCCTGTTTTACGCACAGTAGTTATTACATAGATCAACTCCAAAAACGGCGCCGAAAAAAGTTGTGTTCACACATTTTCGTAGTTTCACTAGCATTTCAGTTTGACAGACAAATTGCTCTCTCCGCAATTTAGTTAATAAGCCCCCTACTTTACCATCGTGCGTCATCTTATTAGTTGAAAAGTCTGAAATTAAGAGGTTGCAAGCGAAGTTATTTGTCAAAAAGCTCGTTAATCGTTGATTAATCTGCTAATGGCTTAAGTCCCATAATCAGTACTTTGTTAATTGCAGAGCATACAATTCTCTGAGTAGATAATTTTCGACTGTTGTGCGTCTTAGGTAAATAATTGCAAGTCTTAAGAAAGCAAAAGGGGCCAATTTAATGAAATAGCGTTTGGTGAACAGAAAGGTGTAGATTTTCATATCCATCGAATAATGCTTTATCTTGAATAATATTATCTTTTGATGACAAAATCGTGAAAGTGGAAAACCTGTAATTTGTGACGTCATTTCAGGTTGGATTTTTCAACGCTATTAGTTATAACGCTGTTCGACAAATTGAGTGCGTGACAATTTACTTATAATTATCATTAAATAATTTCGTCATTATCTTTTCAATCTTTTCAACTTTACTACCTCCTGGTTTTAACGTACAAAGCGAAAAAAAAACGATTTTAATAACTTTTGGTCCTAATGATCGTATTTTTACGTACTAGGACTCAATCTCAATAATTCGAGGGTCTAACCATAAATATGCAAATTAATTTGCGTTAACGATACATTGATTTACTAAATAAGACTCAAAAAACGTTACTTTCCTCTGAATAAATGTCTCTTTTTTTTCCAACGGATTTGGACTTTCGACCCTCAAGACAGAGGGCGTAGCCGCAATCTGAAAAATATGATTTCTTTAGTTTAGGCAGATGAGCAGTTACAGTTTGGGACTCTTAGTGTTGTTTTATTTATTTATTTACTTATTTATTTTGCCTGTTTCTTTATATATCCGGAACTAATGAAGCAAATCAAAAAGTTCTCGTACCCAATTACGTAACTTGCTTATCCATAGATAGTTTCATATAAAAATGTTTTTTATCATTATTATTTCTTATTATTTAATTTACTAATAGTCGAAAAAATTTTGAACCGTAAGAAAAACACATTTTTTTCCTACCACTTTAAAGTATGTAATTTTAAGTTATAAAATCCAAAGCTTGAAGAGAAGCAGTCGAAGATTTCTTAACACTAGATTGCCCAAGGAAGTCATTTTGACTGCTTTTTAATTTCAAATAGAAAAACAATGACACAATTTCTTAAAATTTTGTGACTTTTTGTACAGCACATAATTTTTTTTACTGTTAATATTTACTAATAACTTGTTGTATAACTGAAAGAAATATCAGAAATATTACAAATTAATTTTAAACAAATTTCTTTATACATTAGTTATTCTTTCACAATGCAGTCATTTTGACTGCTTTTGGGCAATATAGGGTTTTTAGTCTTTCTAGTGATAAAGAAATCAAAGTTTCAAAATATAACTTTTTTTAGATAGTGAAATACGCAAAATAGTCAAATTAACGTTAAGGGATCCAAACTTTCAATAATCGATCTCCTGCCTTAACTATCGGGACCAAACTTTTCAGATTGCAGTTACTTCCCATATTTTGAGAGTCAGGAATCCAAATGGTCCAAAAAAAGATATATATATATATATATATATATATATATATATATATATATTCAGGGAAAGAACGTTTTTGTGTCTGATTTCGTAGCATAAAACTTCGTTTGAACAAGCTAATTTGGATATTTAAGATTAGGCCTTGCAACTTTATAAATTAGTCCAAGCACGATATAATGATTGCGTAAATGCCATCATAATATCGATCATAATATCGAAACGTAAGATCATAATATTTGACGTACTAGAAGTATAGAAAAATGTGAAATGAGACATGCTAGAGGTACGGAAATTCTGAAAAATGTGTTTTTTGATCACCATCTTGGAAAAATATTAAAAGTTAAAATAAAATCTTTTTGGTAGTAAAATGTGCTGTATTTCGCAGTGGAAGATAAAATATTTTTTCAAAGTAAAATGTTTTGAAGGATGAAGTAGGGGCAAAAGTTTGACTTACTAAAAAAGTCTAAACGCGTAAAAACGTGTTTTTTTTTTTTGTGCCACAATCTTGAAAAAAGAAACATAAATTTTCATTAAAGAACTTGCGTGGTAACAAATTATACGATATTTCTAGCTGGAAAATAATATAATATTGGTTTTTAGATACAACATGTTTATAATGATGCAAGAGGGAAAACATTTTAATACACTAGTAAACCGGGTATTTTCAGGCCATCATCTTGGAGAAGTTTTAAAAATCTAAACATGGTGTTATATTTTAGACTATTTTAACCTAAAAAAATAATTTTAGTGGTTTTGAAAATTAAAAATAATTTTAAAAAAATACTGGATAAAGAACTGAAAAAAGTATGTTAAAAACCATATTCTTATAAATCAAAATGTGGTTTTAAATACAAATGCATCGTGTATTTCAATTTTGCAAAAGAAAAGCTAATTTTAATAGTCCTCTTCATATTCTTCTAAATCAGTTTCTTTTAGTGCAGAGTTTTATTTTATTTTATTTTAAAACCAGCGTTAAACGACCGACCCGATTCTGAGTTTACGTCTGTCACTGTTTAACTCCATAGCTTTGTAATTTTGAACCCAGCCCAGAAGACAAGGGAACTTCTGGATCAAGCATTAGGACAAACCAGCAATCGTAATCAGCTTTTGAGTTATATGGATAGGAAAAGCACGAAAACTCCCCATGTTTAGGGTATTCTAAGTCAAGATTCGTCAGTCACGGAGGATCACAGTGCTTACATCAGCACTGTGATCGGTGCGAACCGGGAGCATAATTCGTATCAACTAGTCACCGCTGAGATTGGAGCCTAGGTCAACTCATTAAGAGACAAATGCTCTATCCCCTGAACCACCGAGTCTCTTAATATCTTTTTTCTTTCTATAACCGTTGTTAAGCAACCAACCTAATGTTGAGTTCACGACTACCGATGTTCAACTTCGTATCCTTGTATTTTGAACCCGATCCAGAAGACAAAGGAACTACTGGATTAAGTATTGGGAGAAATTTGCCTTCGTGGAGGACTTTTTGAGGGAACTAACTCGTATTTGCGCTACATGGAGAGGAAAACCACCAAAATCTCACACAGTCTTACGTCAAAGGAACTCTAAGCCATGATCCGTCTACAATTGAGGATATCTTACATCAGCACTGTGGTCGTTGCTAGCTGGGTGCGGAATTTGTATCGACCAGCTATCACTGGGATTTGAACCCGGATTACCTCATCGAACCTGGGTCACCGGTACAACGAATCATATGTCTTGTGAAAGGCTTATTTCATATGTTATAGGTGTAGTTGATCTCCTATTTGGGAATGGTCCTCACAATTAGCAATGTGGGTTTTCATAGTTTTCCAACAAAGACGTTGAAAAAGAAGCCGGAGATGATGAACATCAGCATTTTCAGTCAGTGACAGTGCAGCAATATTGAATTCATTTTTAGCAGTTAATTTTAGTAGAGATTATATTGTCTTAGTCTGGATTTTATTGCTTTGTCTTTGGATTTTATTGCCTTGTCTTTGTCTCAGTCTTCGGATTTCCGTCATGAAACGATACGAATACTTTGGTGCTGATATCTATGAGTTGCCAACAATTTCGAGTACTGTGACAAATCAAAAGTACAGGAATATTTGTGTCTTCAGCAACAACTGTTCCATGCTTTCTTTTTCTGCCATACTCAAGGCTATTTTAACAATGACTGTATCAGTACCATCTGCGGCATTAATCACAGTGTGACCTTTTGCTTTTAAGTGTCTCCCTAGCATGATTATGAAGCACTGTTTATCTTTATTGTTAGAAAAAAGGATTTTTTCTGTGCAAATTTGAGAGTTGACAGTAAATTTAACTCTTACGAAGAATTGTTTTGTAAGCAATAGATGCTCTACGTTCTTCATACTAGAGATCAGCAAAAGTCTTTATTACCAGTATGAGGGGTTGTTTAGGCAACTACATAGCTAGCTGAATAAAGTGTTTGCTTCTGTTTGAAGCTGAGTCAGTCACAAACTGTAATTTTTCTGTATCGCTTATATTCGAATATTTTTCTACATTTAACTCATATGCATTTTGTCTAATTATCATTGTCTGCCAACTAATGTGAGGTACACATGTAAAAAACTTATTACAATAAACCCATCTTTTTGTCTTGCAAAATTGCATGACATAGGCTGGTAATCAGACATCATGATTGTACCATAATAAGCATAGTAATATAACAATCGAAACATTTCTCGAACCATAATGTCAATTTTTGTATATTGTGGATTCCTGAATATTTTAATAAAAATTTCATAACTCAATAACATAAATTTATTATATTGTTAAAATAAGGCTTACTTAACAAAGTATTTAAAAAATATAGTCATTTGATAGTATTTTGCTTTTTGGATGCCTTGAAGATAATCCAATTGACGGAGAAAATTCGCATGGAAAGCCAAATTAAATAATTAACACGATTCTTAATCAACACTTGCAACCAGTTTTCCTTCTTACTGTGGTGTTTGCAAACATCCTAAAACATCACATTCTTGATTTATAGTTACCTTTTTATTATTTTTAATGCTTTGCATTGCAGCACCTTTAAAAGTCTTGAGGATAATCCAATAGACGGAGAAAATTCGCGTAGAAAGCCCGCTACCAAATTAAATAATTAACACGATTCTTAATCAACACTTGCAACCAGTTTTCCTTCTTACTGCGGTGTTTGCAAACATCCTAAAACATCACATTCTTGATTTATAGTTACTTTTTTATTATTTTTAATACTTTGCATTGCAGCACCTTTAAAGAGGGGTGCTGCCTTATCTATAATTCGTATCGCTTGCTTTTCTGATGAGGGGGCGTGTTAGATTATAATAGAGAAGAGAAAAAATGCAAGAGAAAATTCTTTGGGGCGATGAATCCGTGGGCGGATTTTCAGGCATCAATAACCAGTCTCATTAACACCTGGACGCTCTTTCTGGCCACCGAGATAATTGCGATAAAAGCGGCAGCTCGCTTTTGAAATTTGAATTTTCTGTTATCTTCTATTTGGTGTTGGTTACGAATGTGTGGAACTTGTAAATGAGGGAGGAGCTGTTAGATTAAAGTGCCAACGAGTTCAGATATATTTAGGGATTGTACGCTAATCATAAAATGAGTATTATATATATAAAGAACATCTAGAATGAAAATATGAGATATATAAAAATATAAATTTTCTGTTGAAATTTGAATTTTCAGTTATCTTCTATTTGATGTTGGTTACGAATGTGTGGAACTTGTAAATGAGGGAGGAGCTGTTAGATTAAAGTGATAACGAGTTCAGATATATTTAGGGATTGTACGCTAATCATAAATTGAGTAATATATATATAAAGAACATCCAAAATGAAAATATGAGACATATATAGATATATATGAGATATATGAAACATATAAAAATTTGAGATATATTTATATAAAGAACACAAATATTCATGTAATGGAAGCTAATTTTTGGAGTTTATTATCCGTTTTCTCTAGAGAAAATAATGATGTAATACCCTGTATTTAAGGTACTGAATGCATACATTTTATACAAGCAAATAGTAGGCACTTTAACAATATAACTTAGCGAAAACAATTTCGAAAAACATAATGTTTTGTTTATTTTAAAAGTTGTCAAGCAACGAGATTTTACTTTTGGTTAGTCGTAGAGTTATCTAGCTATAGCTTATATAACAAGAAATATAACGAGATAACCTAATCATAAAAAATGTATACCTAACTCTAAGTCGCAAAATATTGAATTACCTAGCTCAGAACTTTTATTGAAAGAAAAAATATCTAAATTACTATTAATCGTTCCATTTATGCAGATTAATTTCATTGGTTTTCACTTTTATTTATGACGTTATAATAAAATTTTTCTGAAACTGCATTCAGTTTTTTCTTATTTACTCTAATTTTATATTTTATAATTTCTATATATTATCGATAAATTTGCTATATGTATGATTTTTTTTTAAGCAGTTATGTTTTAGATGGTGATTCCTTTGAAAATACCATACAAAAAAAAATACTTCTTACAAAAAAATGCCACTGGGAAGGACTCTGAAAATATTCGTAGTTTTTTTTTCTTTTTTGCAAAATATTTAAATTACTTATAATCTTCTTAAATCATCTATAACCTGTTAATCACTTCCATTTCTTGTTATGTTTCAATGCATCGCTTAACGCATGTGATTAGAATAGTTACAGCTCACAATTGAAAATTCTTTACACGATAAATTAAGAAAGCTTTTATTTGTGTACGATAAGTATTAACTTAAAAAAATTTCTGATTGTGTAAAGTCACACATATAAAAAAACACAAAAAATTTATAGTTGCTGCAGAAAAAAGTATATCGGTAGCAGTTGGGTAATTAACCGATATAACAATTGCAGAATATAAATGCATATGACTTAAATAATGGGAAACATTTATTTATGCTTTTTATAAAAAAAAAATTTAAAAAATGCTTAATTTTTTGTTTTCAATTCTTACAACTTTAATTAAAAGCTTCGTTTAACCTTCCTTCAGTTCCAAAAATTGAACATGGACTTAGAGTTTTAATTTAACGCTCAATTTAATTTCGAATAATGTTCTTTTTACATAAACTTAAAATTCGCATTGTGATGTATTTTTTGCATTTAGCTTAATTTTGATTTTTTTTTCTTCAGAATTTCCAAAGTTTTCTAAAATTTATGAATTTTGCTCCGATTTGTATTTTAATTCACCAAAAATCCAATTTTTATTAGAAAAATACAACATTTACGAGCTTTTAAAGGAAAAGTATTGCCAACTGGTTGGCATCAAAATCAAAATTATAGTTCAAGACCAATTGCTCTATCTTTCGAATATTTGCGTTTCAAGATTGCTGCTTATTAGATTTCATAAAACGGATGGAGTTATATTGTGTATTATACAGATCATTTATTTGTTATAATAACACATAGAGAAAAGTAATGATGTTGAAATTAAAAAAGGAATAAGAATTTGAGTACATTTTAGTTCTTCTGACCATGAAGTTCAGAAAATAATAGGAATTTGCAAGGCTGATGACTGAATGATATTGACAGGGTATTGTAAAGTATGTAATCATCGATTCTTATAGTATTTGTTTCTCCTTTGTTAAAGTTCTAACAAAAAAGAGGAAATTCTTTGAAATACAATTAATACTTTCAAGGTGTGTTATACTTTTTCTTGTTTAAATTAGCAATAATAAAGTTGAAATACAATATTGAGTGCCTCGTTTTGGATGGTTTGTCACAATGATATTTAATAGGCTACTTATAATTTCTCCATAATTGCTACTTTTTGCTACTTATAATTTCTCCATTTGATTCCTGTTATGCGTCGTTTTTGAGTTATATTTGACGTTACCAACTAAATTACATTAAAATGTGCACTTAGAGTAACGGTGGCTCAGAGGATAGTGTATTCGTCACCATATATGGCAGTACTTTTACTTCGTTACTTGTACCACCGGTACAAGTAAAAAGTATGTACTTTTACTTGTACTTCGTTACTTTATAAATTTAGTACTTTTACTTGTACTTTCGTTACTTTTTTTGGGAAAAAGTACAAGTATTTGTAACGGAAATGTCGAATTAAATCGTTACTTTTTTCTAAAACTTGGTAAGCTTTGTAAAAAAAAAAATTTAAAAAAAGAAAAAAAAATATTGTCAAAATGCAATTATTTTGCAAAATGAATAAAAATATTAATTAGGAAGTTATTCATTTTCATTCATTTACGAGTTTTATGCATTTGTTTAATACATTTTAAATAAAAAATGTCGGATTTTGTTATTACGTTTTTCAATTTTCTTTTTGAACTCACTAATAATACATTTTTGTCTTAATACATTTTTTACTAAATACATTTTTACCTAGTACATTTTTTACTAAAATTATGTTTATGAACGACCTTTGTCAAACAACGCCCCAGGGCTAAAGAGAATAGAGGGGCTGGTTCACTCCTTTGAAGTAGCTCTCGCCGCGCCAATCCTCCGATTTTCTCTAGTGACGTCACTTTGGCGCAAAGCTCGCACTTTTACTTCAAGAACGGAGCGTTCGGCCTTACTAGCTCTAACTAATATTGGAGCATTTCTTTTTGCGAGATATTCTAAGACATTTGTTATTTTCTATAATGACTTTCCTCAGTTTTTGCAGTGAATTTACAAGAATTTAAAACTATTATCGAAATGCCAGTTTGCGCGATTGCAACTTGAAAAAATTTTGATATAAAAACAAAAGGAGAAAATATAATTTTCCGCGTGTTCCCTAAAGTAAATGAACAACTATGTAAAGAATGGATTCCGAAATGACACAGTTAATATAAAACCGCAAAACGTTTATTCTGTCGTTGAGAACTTTTATAAAAATTCATTATCTAAATAGAAACCGCCTCGTTACTTCAAAAAGAAAAGCAGGTGAAAAAAATTAAAAAATGGATAAAGTCAAAGAAAATTAAAATGTAAATAAAAAGTATAAATAAAATATATAGTATATAGTTGAAATTCTCCTAATTTCATAACATATTTTTTAATGTAATTATTCTAAATATTTATGATTTTTTTTTTAAAATTATATCATCGTAAATTTAAATATCTATAAACAATTGTAAAATTTCTAATGTCATTATGAACCTAAATTATTATTTTGTTTCAGTAATTAGCGTTTAAGGTTGATCTTTCCTAATGATTAAGTATGAACAAATTGCTATTAACGGCACATTTTAAAATCAGGGATTCTAAATTTAACTCAACTTATTATTATAAAAGAATATGTAGACAAAAAAACTGTCAATATATGCTTTCATTTTTCTTAATAATTAAAGTTAAAACTGAACTTTTTAAAATAAAGTATTTATAGTGTCAGTTTCGCCAACTAGTAAAACATTTTTATAAGTTTGAAATGGTATTTTTTTTAATATATTGGCCAAGAAAGTTTTTTTGAACTATGTTTATGAACGGAAATAATGTGTTAATTACTTAAAGTTTGAAAGCTAATAACCAGAAAAAGTCTAACTTATTTTTACAAAGAGAAAGATGCAAAGTTATCATAATATCTTTGCTTGCGATCTCCGAGATCTGTGGACACAGTGACGTCATGAGGAGGGAAATCGTAGCTTCAGCTCTAAGAGCGGAGTGACAACGCCCAGTCAAATCTCTAAGAACTTCGGAACTATTTGTGCTACTGAAAACTATTATAATTACTATTTTAACTCTTGAAAACTCGAAGGTAATAATTTAGCCGCTGATACTAAAATTCGTTTACAAATTTTAATTATTCCGTTTGGCAGAAATGTTCGGAAAATGATTTTCTCGCATGACTTCAGCATTAGCCATTGTTACAAATAAAACTGTAGACTGTTCTGTTTCAACATATACTGCACACTCAATTATTTTTTACTAGCTCAAGAATCACAAAGCTATCTGAAACCCCGTGTTTGCTTTGTTTATGTTTGTGCCTTTAAAACGCGTTTCTATAGAGTAAAACAATTTTAAATCAATGGTAATTTAAATAAATAAAAATAATAAACTAGAAATTAAAATCATTAGATAAAATTTCCTTTTCGTGCAAATCCATAAAAAGTTTGATATTAAAATTATATTTGATTTTAAAATTATACTATAATATTCCTCCGAATTTAAAAATGAATTAATGTCCATAACTTTCAAAATTAAAAATAATTAAATAAATAAAACCAATTTTGCAAAAACATTGAAGAACATAAGAATATTATTCAATAAAATTTTAGGTTACTTTGAATTTTCGATTTCCTAGAAATGTACTTTTAAATCGTTACTTTTTTTGTTTAGTACTTGTACTTTTACTTGTACTTTTTACTCGTTACTTTTTAAAATAAGAACTTTTTACTTTTTACTCGCTACTTTTTTTAAAAATACTTGTACTTGTTACTCGTTACATTTTAAAAGTAACGTTGCCATATATGTTCGTCACTCCATAAAGTGACTCAGATTCGAATCCCAGCAGTGACTGATTGATACAAATTCTGCTCCCGATTCGCACTAACCACAATGCTAGCGTAAAATATTCTCATAGATCTGTCAAAATCCCCTTGCTGTCGGGCTGACCATGGGAGTTTTTGCAGTTTTCCTTTCCATATAACGCAAATGTGGTTTAGTTCCTTCAAAAAATCCTCCACGAAGACTTGTTTGTCTCAATGTTCGATTCCGGAGTTCTTTTGCTTTCCGGGTTGGGTTATGGACTAGGCTACGGTGTTGAATCTTGACAGCCGTAAACTCAGAATTAAGTGGCTGTTCAATGCCGGCTATAAAAAAAGTGTGCACTTTATTTATTTGTCTCATTTATAAATTCTTATTGCACAATGTATAAAACGCATGGCTCAGGAGATAGAGCGTTCCTTTTCCAATGAGGTGAACCGGGTTTGAAACCCAGGAATGGTTGGTCAATACGAATTCTGCACCCGGCTCGCATCGACCACAGTGTTGATTTAAAATATCCTCAGGGGTTGACGGATCATGTCTTAGGTTAGAGTCCTCATGCTGTCAGGCTAACCACGGTAGGTTTTCATAGATTGCCTTTCCATGTAACGCAAATGTGGGTTAGTTCCATCAAAAAATCCTCCAAGAAGGCATATTTCTCCCAATATATGATCTTGGAGTTCCCTTATCTTCTGTATTGAGTTCAAAATTACAAGGCTACGGAGTTCAACATTAGTGGTCGTAAAGCCAAGGTTGGGTCTGCTATTCAACTACGGTTATAAAATAAAATGTCTAAGACACGCCTGATGAAACAGCCATTAAAAAAATATAAAAAAAATGGTGGTAAAACTTTTTTAGAAATTCTTTAAGTATGGCTTTTGCTGCCATTTAGATTTTATGCAGAGAATCACGGGGAATATGCGGAAAAGACAAAATAACGGAAGTGGCAAGAGAAAAGTCTGCCGGCATCAGATACAATGGTGTGCTTGAAAACCAATGGTCTTCGAGGTAAGCTTACGGAAAAGAAACCACCACTTTGAGCTGCATAATTTAAACAAAGTTAGTTTGGGCAAATAAATACAAATTTTAAAAAAAATATCAATAAAGACTTAACCGTAGTGGAAGAAGGTCCTCTAGATAGATGAATCAAAGTTTTAACTTTTCGATGCCCATCGCTAGACTTTTGTACATTGTCATCTTGATTTGTATAGTGCCTATAGTAAAGCATGGAAGGGACAATGCCACTGAGTAGGAATGTTTTGCAGCTGCACAAGCTGGTGTTTTATAGAATCAACGTAATAATAAAACAAAAGGCGTATCATAACATTCTATTAAGGACATGCTTTCCTATCAGGAACGCGGATTTTAAGGCGTAGCGTCATGTTCTAACGGTATAATAATCCAAAGTATACTTCCAGGTTATACAGCAATTATCTGTAAGGAAAGGGAGATGCTCACGTCATCAGAAAAATTGAGTTGCCACAACTGCCTCCAGATCTGACAGCAATCAGGCTCCTGTCGAATGAACTGGGCAGGGAAATCCATAAGCACAAGCCAACAAACACAGAAGACATGGAAGGTTCAGAAGCAAGGTTCAGGAAAGAAGGTTCAGGAAGAAGACATGGACACAAACATGGAAGGTTCTTCAAAACTGCTAGAGTCAAATTTAGAATAATTTTAATAATTTTTCAAATTTCAAATTTGGAATAACTTGATCAAATGAATATCTCGCATATTCAAAACTCTTATCAAGATCAAGGATCGTTAAAGATTCTCGTTGTATAACAAACGTTGATGGAACTCATCGTTGATGAAACAAACATCGTTAATGATTTTGTATTTGTATAAACAAAATATGTATTTTTGTTTCTTACATTAACAATTATTTTGACCAATAGGTCCAAAAAACAAAGTTTTCAGTGGACACGGTGTCTTTTAAATGGAAATCAGACGGAAATCAGACACAAAGCGTATAAAGCTACGCTTTGTTTCTGATTTCATAACTTAAAATATGGTCTGCACTTATTGATTAGTATAATTGAGATTACTTCCTCGATTCATTAAGATTGAATCCTAAAACGTGAAGTTCCGATCATTAGATCAGAAGTTATTCAGGGTGGTCCGTTAATTCTTTTGCTCTCTGTACATTGAACTGCAGAACTCATGCAAGTTTTTTTAAACGTACGTACTTTCTCTAAAAACGTACTTTCTCTAGATAAAAATGCCTTTTTATGGTAAATTCGGATTTCTGATACCTAAAATATAGGAGGGTAGTCACAATCTGGAAAATACGATCCCCATATTTCGGTCAGGAGAGTGATCCAAAGTTTGAATCCCGTAATGTAAATCTTACTTTTTGCGTATTTTGCCATATCTCGAGAACTTTTTAAGCCAGTTGAAAAATTTTTCAACTCAATTATATAATTCGTTTATCCAAGGATAATGCCATGCAAAAAATAACTTTTAGTAAATATTTATTATTTCTTATAATTTTAATAAATAATAGTCGAAAAATGTTTGAATTGTAAGGTATACAATTTTTTACATAATTTTAAAGAATGTAGCTTCACATGTAAAAATGTAAAGTTTGAACGAAATCAGTAGAAAAGTTCCTAAGAAATCTAATTTTAAATGTACGACATTTTAAAATTTGATTTCTCAGGAACTATTCGATAGATTTCGCTTTTTGTATTTTGCCATGTAAAATTACATAATTTGAAATGATATAGAGAATTGCATACCTTACAATTCAAGACTTTTTCGTGCATTATGAAATGAAAATGTAAAAACTAATAAATATTAACTAAAAGTTATATTTTGCATATAATCTTTGGGTAAACAAATTTTATAATAGTGTGCAAATTTTTTTTAATTCGTTTAAAAAATTATCGAGATATGGTGAAATGCATAAAAAGTAAAATTAATATTAAGGGGTTCAAACTTTGGATCGCACTCCTGACCAAGTTATGGGGACCATATTTCCCAGACTGCGGCTACCCACTACATTTTGGAGGTCAGAAATCCGAATCCATTGAAAAAACGGCATGTTTATTCGTAAAAAGTACTTTTTTGTGCCTAATTGATAACTTAAAATATCGTCTGCGCTAATTAATTAGCATATTTGAACCATGCCCTCGAATCATTAACACTAGAAGGACTGAAACGTAATATATACCTACACTGCTCAACAAAATGATAGGATTGTCAAAGAATAACTAATGCGTAAAAAAATTTGTTTAAAATAATTTTTTTATATTTTTTATATTATTTACTGTTATATAACAAGTTATTAGTAAATATTAAAAATAAAAAAATTATATGTTGTAAAAAAGTCCCAAAATTCTAAGAAATTGTGTTATTATATACATCATAGTTTTTCTAATTGAAATTAAAGAGCAGTTAAAATGACTTCCTTGGGCAATCACGTGTTAAGAACGTGAAGATGCCATCATTCGATCAGAAGTTATTCAAGCAGGTCCTTTTTTGCCGCACCGTGCATGATGTAAATCATTGGGACAGCTACCCCCGATATTTTTGCGGTCAGAAATTCGAATCCATCATAAAAAAAAGCATGTTTATTCAGATAAAATACGTTTTTATGTCTGAATTCGTAACTTAAAATATCGCCTTCACTAATTAATTAGCATATTTGCGAACTCCCCTCGAACTATTACGATTGAGTCCTAGATCATGAAGACCCGATCATTTGATCAAAAATTATTCAGCGTACTCCGTTTATTTTTTTGCGTTCTGTACTTCTATAGTTCCCATAAATGAAAACTCCGAAGTGATTACACGCTGGATTATGTATAAAATGTACGTATGGTTGTAAAATAAATGCATCGACAAAAAATTTTGATATTTTATTTCTTCAAAAAGTTTAGGAAGTTTAAATATTTAAGTTAGCGTGCAACGCAATTAACTTTTTTTCCAAGACAAACAAGAGGATATAATTAAAATTCTAATACGTTTCTTATCTTCTGGATAATTTTTAAAGCTGTCAATCCCATTTCGTTCACTTAGCTTTGAAACTTTAGATATCACGATTAAACAGCATAATTTCCTGATGAAATTAATAGGTAATTTTAGCAGAAATTGGGCTCGTTCACATTTTTTAGTAAAGATATAGAAGAACCACCGGCATATTTTGAAACCAGTTTTTTAATGCCCTCCGCAGATTGATAACCACGCAAACAATGTAGTCTCGATCATTAGTCAGTATTAAAGCTCGAACAACAACTGTAAAAAAAATCACCCATTGAAATTGGCTTTGCAGCTGCCAAAGCAACCGACTCGATTCATAGCCCAATAAGCATCTACGACAGGGCAACTTGATCTCTGCGTAATTTCAACCACGAAGTTTAAAAATAAAAAGGTGGGATAGGGCTTTGTATTAGTTACAGACCCTCCCACCAGGGTCGCAAATTATCTTGGTTTTCTGGGAGGAAAAATATTATCGTAGGCTAATCTATGAGGCTTATTAGGGCTTGTAATTGCCGTCTGAACCCGCACTTAAGGGCGGAGTAGAATCAAATAATACGTGAATTAACTTGTGCCAACTTAGGCTGTTAAATCTCAGCTTCGCGTGGTTGCTGTAATCATCTTTCACTCCAGGTCAACACGATAGTCGACATAAGAGGTTAGATTTCATATTTAAGTCTTCAAATATTGAACCTTCCAAACACGGAGCCTGTCACATTTTTAAAAATTTTTCTTTCCAAACAGGATATGTTTCAGTGTGTAAATATAAAATTCTTGATAAATATACTGAATTCTCAAAAATTGTGAATTATTATATTTAATGTAAATTTTTGTTATAAAAAGTGCCTCATTTAACGAATGGTAAAGTTATTATGGGGTAAACTTGCTCGTCAGCAATACATAAACATTTGTATTTGATTCTTGAAAGTTTCAAACTAAATAAGTATGGTTCTAGGTCAAGTTTTGTTCAACCAAAATATGGTTCAACGTTGTTATTTTTCATTTTCTAATATGCAGTTCAAATTTAAATGCCCTTTATTTTATATTTTATAACCGTCGTTCAACAGCCGATCCAATTTGTGGATTTACGACGACTAATGGTCAACTCCGTAGCCTTGTAATTTTGAACAAAATCCAGAAGACAAGGGAACTCCTGGATGAAGTATTGGGAGAAATTTGCCTTCGTGAAAGATTTTTTGATTTGACTAAGCCACAATTGCGTTACATGGAGAGAAAGACCACGAGCACCTCCCACGGTTAGCCTGACGGCAAGGGGACTCTAACCCATGATCCGTCTACCACTGAGGATATTTCACGTCAGCACTGTGGTCGGAGCAAGCCGGATGCGGAATTCGCATCGACCAGCCATCGCCGGAATCGAACCCCGGTTCACCTCATTGGAAGGCGAACGCTCTATCTCCTGAGACATCGGCTCAAATTACCTTCATTGACGATGATAATCGATCATTGGCTTAATTATCAAAATTCAGTTTCTTTTCATTTTTATTATTATTATCTAAATTTGGAGCGCATTCGAACAATCGAGCAAGGAATCCAATCGGATTTATTTGTGTTCCAGCAATCGTATTTTGAAACTTTGTTCCAATGTCGATGTCACTTCTGTTGGTCATGCAGTCAAATTATGCTATCTTCAGTGATCACTCTGTTTACAGATCTGATAACGAACTACCTTATCTGATAAAGAACTACCATATAAACATCGCAAGTTCGTGTCATTTATCTAGTTAATTTCATTCGTATTTTTCTTCTTTTTTTCTGTTAGTTCACTTCAGAAGTTTTCCTGTGTAGACTTTAAAGCAAAATAAAAATGTTCAACTAAAAGGTTTAGGTAAATATGTGTTCACCCCTTTTTAAAGTTAAAAAGATTCAAACTTGATTTTGTCACTTGAATAATGCATTTAGACGAAGGCACGAGATGAAGCAAACTATTCAGAGAAGCAGCGTCACCAAAATTCTGTTATTTTAATATTTTTAGAATTTTGTATAGTCTGTTGTCTAAAACAGTAAATCAGTTTTAGAATGTCCCAGGGTGGTGTATTCAAACTCTACGGTTTAAAATTTAATTTAAAGTTAGAAAATCTTAATCAGCCATTTTGAGTCGTGATGAATTAGGTGATAAAGCGTTCGCCTTCTAATGAGGTGTACCGGGTTTGAATCCCAGCGATGGCTAGTCCAAACCCGGCTCGCACCAAAACACAGTTCTGACGAAATATATCCTCAGTGGTAGACGGATCATGGGTTAGAGTCCTCTTGTCATCAAGCTAACAGTGGGAGACTTTCGAGGTTTTCCTCTCCATATGACGCAAATGTGGGTTAGTTCCATCAAGAAGTCCTCCAAGTAGGCAAATTTTTCCCCCAATACTTGATCCAGGAATTCTCTTGTCTTCTGGATTGTGTTCAAAATTACAAGGTTGAGGAGTTGAATATTGGTAGTCGTAAACCTGAAATTGGGTTGGATTTTCAACGATGGTTATAAAATTAGCCATTTTGAAACGTGGTAAACTTAAAATGCTATAACGAAGGTAAGGAAACAATTTTTTTATTAATCATAAAGTAATTTCTTAAAATTTGCACTCAATTTAAAAAAATAAAAAAATAAAGATCTTAAAACTTTTATACTTTCACAATTGAACGCACCCTTGTCTGTCAAGCAGTTGTTTTAGTTTCGGGATTGTGTAAAACCATTTTCTTTTTGTTTTGTTTGATGAAATATTGTTATTTTAATGAAACGAACTCAAAGGCCCAAGAAAAAATACTTACTCTTGTCTTTTGCAGTACAGATAAAGACACTTATTTGGAAACACTTAAACAGTATAAATGAAAACACAATTTTATAATCCGCATAAACAACCCAAACATTATGAAATAATGAAATGAAGAAAATGCTTGCATTTTCAATCGTAAATTCGATTGTTCTTAAATGGTGCTAAAATAAACAAGAAGCCATGGCACAGACTTTTTGTATTTAACTATTTTCTGTTGTTGTTGTTTTCGTGTCCATGGATCTTCAGATAACATCAAAGGTCTGGACTATTGCGGCTACCAGCTTCAGCGCCTCTTGCCATTTTCTAAATTTAAAAAAAGAATAAATTAAAATAAATCTAAAAATTTTTTTCAATAAAATATTTTTTTTCATAATAATAATAATAACAATATCTTTCAAAACAAGCAAAAATTAATCTATCTTCATTCACAATCAATTGAATATTCATTAACGCAGAAATTGACAATTAATTCTTTAAATTATCCTAAAATAAGAAATAATACGTTAATTTATTTAAACGTTGTTCTACTGCCTTTCTTAATCATTAAACTTGAATTTAGGGCAAGAATTAAAGTCAATTTCTCAAAACAGGGGGGTCGGGGCTTTTTTTCCCCAGTAGACGCTCTTTTGAACTGTAAATACATTAACGTCCAGGGGCACAGGGACACGCCCTAGTATCACACCTTGCAAATTGGATGCTTGAAATTAAGCTCAGAAGCTAATATAAGAAATCTTAAGGGACCTACGCCCTCTTAAGCTTAAGGTAGGCAAATTGACATTTATCATTATAGGCTTTAGTGAAAAGAAAACCACAGGATTCATTCGTAGCGAGATTTTTTTTTGATAACTACCATTCTTTAAGCTTAAATTTCTATTTTTATAAAGAATTTATCAGCCTAGCCTTCCATCTACCGAGTAATGAAGAGATTAGAGATAAAATAATTGGCACTTAAAATTGAAATTTTGCAATTAAGTAGAGATTAATTTGAACGCAAGCTACCTGCGGTGAGTTTGAGCGAGTGTGGGTTGTGAGTTAAATGAGGCATTCCTTTGATGTCAATTGGAAATTAAGTTCGATGTCAAGCACGTCCCATGTCTTTAGAATATTTATGTGGATCTTCCTCTTCATAAAAGGCATTTATTAAAGTAATATATTAATATGGTAGGAACGTTAAAGTGGTTAAATTGTTTAGAAGAGCTTATCATTTGTCATTTTTATACATTCCAAACTTTATCAGTGATAATTTATTTTTAACAGCTACAGCGAGTTTCAACAAAGAAGCGCTTTGTTAGAGTTTGTGTCCGGAAAGTCAATCATATTTTGAAAGAAAGAAGCATAAAAGGCGGTGAATAGTTGATTTATTTTGACTTATTATTTAGAGTAATTGCTTTGAAAGTTTGGTAATAATTCTTCTAAAAGAAAGAATAAGCGTGAAAACTAATTATATCTTTTCAATAATGTAGTTCTAGTTTTAAAATTATTAAGGAAATGTATTCAGAAAAGTATGAGTGGTATCCTTTTTGTCAGTGTTATGTTATATAATAAACAAAGAGTGTATTTTCGAAATTAATAAAACTTTGTATATTCACAGATATCACATTATACTACCAATTAAGTTCACTAGCTGTAATTATTTTATTACGGTATAGATCTGTTTAATTTTTACCGAAAAATGGATTTAAGGCAATAAATGTTTCATTGCTTTTCCCTTTTAAGGCTACACGGTACCCTTTTTTAAAAAAAATTTTTAAGGCCAGTAATATTAAAAGTAATAATAGATTTTCATTTGTATTATATTATTAAACTGATTTTCAAAAAGAAAAGGGAAATCGACAAACCACAATTTAAAAAATTTAAAATTTTTTAAAAAATTCAAGATTTTTTTAAATTTTTATAACTTTTTTAATTTTCAAAATTTTTCAGTTATTTTAAATAATATAAATATCTTAGATTATTAGGAACAAAAGTTAGTATGGATTTGATGCTCTGATACTTAGTTGAATCTTAATTATTTTTATCGTTACTAAACACGTGGAAAACCCGAAAATTCTAAAAACTCCAACTTCAAATTTTTATTAAAAAAAATGTATACATCTCACACTGAAATCCATACTAACTTTTGGTCTGTATATACATAAAAGTTTCTACAAAAAATTTCAAGGCTTTATCTTTAAAGGGAAAAAAGCCTTAGGGAATCGAAAACAGTGGTATCAACAAAAAAGAAAGTCTGAGAAAATGACATTTAAAGTAAAGAGAACCATAAAACCAAAACTAAAAATGCTTGTACAGTCCTACTTTCTTAATATATTATAAACAAACTTATTGTTGGTCCAAAAACACTAATTTACTTGAATATTAATAGTATTATATTTTTTCACATTTAAAATTTATATGTAACCTGTATCGGCTAAAATACACGTAACATTGGCTTAGACAAACAAAGCAATAGGATTAAAGAAATAGTATATTTATTATTATATAAATATTCATAATTATATAAATATTCATAATTATATAAATATTCAGTCAATCAAGTATAACAAATATTCTGTTACGAATGTATTTATAAATTAAAAAATATTAGTCTTAAAAAAGACTTTTTATAAATAAAAATTTAGTAAAAACACAACTTTAGAACGCATCCATCAAACACCGAACATAAATAAACAACAATGCTTCTAGAAGTGAAAGTGAAATTTGATAACTTTTGGAGAAAGTGAAAATTAATAATCATCGAAATAAAGTAAGTCTTTTTTTGAAAAAAAAAGTTTTAAAATTAGATTTAAAAGAAAACGAAACTAACCACGCCCCCTCGCTTGTCAAATTGTGAGTCTGACACAACTCGGAAAAATCCTAATATCTCTAAAACTAATTAGATCTCAGATGCAAAATTTTTCAACTTGCTTCCCAACCACATTAGCCACCCAAAAATGCAAAAATATTTTTTTGCATATTTTTGCGAATTTTAGGGTACTGTGTAGCCTTAAATTTAAATCCAACTCAGAAGACGCATTTACATAGGTCATGCTATTTTTGAATTATACTACTCTATACTTGCGAAAATTTTGCAAGCCTATATTTGCTCTAACCCTTTGTTGCAGATGGGACACCGGTGTCTTTTTTCTATAGTTTTTTCTGACTCTCTAATTACAAACAAAAATATATTTTGGAACTTTTTAATTAGAAGAAATAGTCTGACAGTTACTAAAAAAATCTTCCAGATTATCGGAATTATATTTGTACTAAAAGATAAATTCCAAAAAAAGTAGTTTGACAAAAAAAAATTAATTCGCATTCAAATATTTATCAAATTTTCTTTAATTTTGTAAATTAAAGAAATTTCAACGATGCATAACTGTTTTTCTCAGATCTAAAAAAGTTTACATTTGAAAAATTATTGTTCGGAAGTAAGCCATATTCGAAAGATTTTGGATTCGGAAGATTACTTTCAACACAGAAAGAGTCACCATTGTTTTATGCTGTATTTCATAAATGTATGCTAAATGTAATATTTTATAAATTATATAATATAATATTATTCAAATTATATAATATAATATTATACTCTAAATACAATATAATAAATAATGCTAAATACAATATTTTTCACTTATTTTAACCTTATTTGATATGAAATAATAAAAAAGTATGAAAAATATGTTTAATAAAAAATTCTACTTCAAAGGGTTAAAAAAAAGGGGGGAAATACAAATTTATCTCATGATTCACACTAATAATTAGACGATAATCGTATATTTCTGGTTTCTTTTCTTTCAGCGCTTTAGTCAACATAGGAAGAGAGCAGTATACAAATCTACCAGTAAATAAATTGTAGTTTTTCTACAAAATTCTTGATTATCTGCATCTATTTTGAATTTAAAAAAAAAATTTCTTGAAATTCACAAAAAAATTTCAATTTCTCACGATGTTCGAAGTTTCTAATCAGTGGTTTGCTATCATTTTAAATCTCAATTTATTTTATTTACTTATCTACTCATTTTTTATTTTATGGTTTTAAATTTGTGAAGTTTTTTTCAGTTTATTCATCGCTAAAGAAAGTAATTAGCAAAATGTTTGGAAAAAAATTTAAGTTTATTATTAGCACCTATAACTTAAACATTGCATTTTCGAGGAACCATATCAATTTAGAACTGATAGAAAGACTAGTTAAAAATAGATGTCCATTAAATACTAAAGTACCATTACTCAAAATTTATTAATTTATCTTGCTACTTTCATAATGAATAACTTTCCCCAAATTATTTACTGTAACAAAATCTACCATTTGTTTCCAACAGAAAGACCAATCATCATTGGCAGAAAGCAGTGAAATCAAAGTAATAACGATTTTACTTTCAAAGCTGTCAATTTGTTAAAAATTTTTTAAAATGCACGTATTTGTAAAAAGATTTTGTAAACCTCTCCGTGCAATTCTATTTCATATTGTTTAATTTAACCATAGTGAATTTTTAAACCTTTTCCAACTGGCAAAACATGTTTGAAGAGTGACTTTTTGATTTTTTGTTAAACTCATCACTCATTTCAATTTAACTCATTGTGTCATGTAAAAATTCATTTCGAAATTTCTGCGATCCATTCAAAAATTTAAAAAGTGATAGCACTTGGTAATTTAGAAAGTGGTAGCACTTTCAAGAAATTATCCATTCGTGATTATCACAGACATAAATGATTCAGTTTATATATAATCAGTACTACAATCATTCGTCGTAAATGTTTTTTAGAAATTGAAGTTGTAGCTATAGTGACAAGTTTAACTATTACGAAATCTTGCCTACCACTTTTTTAAAAATTTTAATCTATAACAACTGTAATAAATTTTCTGGAAAAGTTGCCCGCATGCAATGTTAGATAATTAATCTCTCCTTTAATCTCTGTAATTTGTTTTTCTTTTGATATGGCCCACAGAGTGTCAATACTTATTTAGTTTATTTATTTAGTTGTCGTTTCAGAAGTAATTTGACACAATTTGAAGCGTGTGGTTTGTGTTTCAGCACTAAATGATTGTGCAGATGACTGCATTCGTACTCTGTAACCTGCACTGCATTTGTACTCTTTGTATTTTACACTTTCAAAGAATCTTCTGAAAAATTGGTTAAATAACAATTAGTTTCATAATTATTTTATCATGTTCAACCAAATCAAACGAATAACCATAAAAATGTAGTATTCAAACTAAACTGGGAAATATATTGTTTATGTTTCATCCAGTATTTCGCGTATTTCCATCCCTTCCAGTCTCTTTTTTTCAGTTTTCCCGTATTTTCAACCTATACGGTTAAAGAATCAGAATTTTATCCCTGCCAAATTAGTTCACTGCCAATTAGAATTTCAAACACGTTCTTCTAAAGCTGAAAGCTGAGAAACTAGATAAGGATTACAAATTCATAATTTTATTTTTTACCATCGGATGCCTAATATAGCAGAAAATTCTTAATTATCGCATAGTAAAAAACATGAGATGGACAACTAAAAAAGTCACTTTGATCCTTGCAATAGCTGTGAAAGATAACCTGTCAATCTCATAACCGGCTAAACCGGGATTCAAATTCTAACATTGACACCACAATATTTCCTTACGGTTGAGGAGTTTTCAGTGTTCTGCACTCCTCAATTAGTGACTCTGAGCTATTGTAAAACAAAACTCACATTAACGCAAAGAGGGCTGCACCACAGAGCTGCTTAACACAAGAAAGTCTAATATTTCCCCTCTCTAGATGTTACCACTAGATACACTAACAAAGCCACATTCCACGGTTTAGTTGGCAAAACAAGACTCAAACACATCTTTACTCCAATGTTCATTGCCTAACTCCAATGTCCAGTTAAATTTAATTTTTATGGTGTTTAAAACCATGCCAGTTTTAAATGGTTACAAAATAGTATAATTTTATGTTCCGTTTTTTTGTTTTTCTTTTTTTTGTTTTTGTTTTAACCATACCAGTTGTAAACGGTTTCAAACTCGTAAAGGAAAATAAAGTTTCCTCACCGTAAACTTTACGGTTAATATGATGGACAGACTGCTGCCAGTTATTCTACCGTAGTTTTAGATTGAAAATGTAGTTCGCGTAGAAACATACTTCATTAAAGTTTGCTACAGCGGTACCAAGTTGAGCCATACTATCGTCCAAGTTAATCTTTAGAGAACTTGATTACACCAAAACATGGTTCAACTTGAAAGGCAACATGGCTCACTTTAATATCTTCAAGCTTGTTGCAAATTTTCATGATATTACGGTTTAATATATTAATATTATCTTAACATTGAAGCAATTTTTCTAAGAGTGTATTAAAGCAAGTGTTTCTGTGTAAATAATTCTCAGATAGAAGCAGTTTCGGGTAAAAAAATTTTATGACAGATGGTTCAATCATACTAAATTATGATTAAAGATGGAAGAAGATAGAGAAATACTTTTGATAATTATCACAGTAAAAAATTCTGGAGCATTTGAAACTATATTTTCCCTGGAGAATTTAGCTTTTATTTCACTTTTTTAAACGGAACTAAATTTGTAGTTTTGAGACTTTGGAGTAAATGTATATTTGAAACTACTGCTAATTGACATTGAAAATTATGATGAATTTAAAGCTGAATATTTTCAATTCTCATGCATAGTATATTTCCCATAATTAAATTTATTTTTCATTTAGTTCTCTTCCTAATAAGTGCAATCGTTAATATCTTTTTTCAGCAGCCTTGGGCTACAAGCAGATTTCAGTTCGATTTTTAGATTATTGGAAATGTATTAATTAAATATATCATTAACTAGATTTATTGAAAAAAGGATTAAATGAAACGATTCAATTTTTAATTTATAGGTTGCCAATTTAATTTTCAGTTTATAAGAAATATGTTATAACTATTTTAGCATAACAGCAATCTGTAAGTATATAGATTTTTATGCGTGCAAATTGTTTGTTATCATTTTTCAGAATGGAATGCGAACCTCAGTTCCACTATATTATTTGAGTGATTTCGATCAATTTTTTAATTATTTATCTTGTAACTGAAGTGTTTACTTACCTACGCTATATATACTACTTTTTCGTTAAGTTGTAATAGTATACATTAATATCCACATAGGAACAATGTGCTGAGAATAAAAGCATGGTCATAACTTCCAAAATATGATAAAATTTACCATGTTTCTGCCTCCATGGGTCTCAGCAGTTTTCTCCGTGCAGAACTCATTCCAAAAAAATGCGCACTGTAACAAAAAAAAAATCATAAGACTTGCGGTAAATCATAAGACTTGCGGTACTGGCACTCAGGGTGCCAGTACTTATCACCGTAATGCTTTACGTTACAAAAATATCTAATATACCATAATTCTTACAGCAATACTTTTTGAATCACTATAATTCAGTAAATACTGTACGAATTACAGTATGAATTTTTCCGTGAAAAGTAATAGCACCCTGTCGATACTTTTAACCGTAATTTTTCAAGAATTATTTTCTACAGTACAGTGACGGAAATATAGGAGTTTTAATATTGATATGCATATCGAAAATAATTTCTTATTAATTACCCTTCTTATTAATTACTAGATCATCTGTAAATTGTGAAAGATTCCTCAAAATTCACGCAAGATTTGAATTTTAAGCTATTTATATAACGAAATTTTATCAACGTTAAGTTTTTCTATGGTTCCAAAAAATCTAAGATTTGTGCGGAAACCCTTATCTATCCACACTTTAAAGAAGGCAATATCAACTCAGCCATATATGTGCCGAATGGTCAATGAAAATTTTGATAAAAGCTTGCCTATGGCCATTAAAGTCGTACTAGCCATTTACTCGATATGTTATTTCATAAGTAACCATATGTTATTTCATAAGTATACCTCATAAATCAATACAAAAATTCCCACTTTAATTAAAAGCAAATGTTTCTCCTGTAATTGCTTTTAAAGTTTAGTAATTATAATGCTTTAAATTATAAGTTTGTAATGTAAGCTTGATTAAATGTTGATGTAATGTAGATTTAGTTTTAAAATTATTCAGGAAGTATATTTAATTAATATATATCTTGTTAACTTAAGGATGAAAGACAGAATTATCAAACATAGCAATTTAAAATGAAATGATAAATTAAAACCATTTTAAGTTCTTCGTAACATTGTTTGTTCTCCTTCTTTTTCAAACAAAAGTTAAATTTAATAAAACCATGAATTAATTTAAATAGACTTCTGTATTTGCATATCAATTTATCCTAATTTAAAGCATCCTGTTAGATTTGAACTATCATTTTATATATAATTCGAATATTCGATTTATAGTATTTTATGTCTAGTATTCATTCTTTTGTGTAGAAAATTAAGCAAATCTAAAGCATATAATATACATTAAAAGCAATAAATTAGAAATCAAATATATTATGTTTGTTTGTTTTTCCATTGAACTGTTAGTTTTACTGTAAGTAACTGTAAGTTTAAATTACTGTAAATTTAAACATAATTAGTGCTGAAATATATTTATTGTTATACCTTTATGTTTATAATATAGTTTATATTTTCAAAATATATTTCAATAAATTATAGTTTTTTTCTGTTATACGTTACACTGTTACAATTTTTATTCTAAAATTACTGTAAAATAGCAGGCAAGCAGTCTGTCCATCCGGTTAACCATCAAGTTAGGAAATTTTTTTTTACCTTTACTGTTTTGAAACTGTTTACAACTTGTTCGGTTGAAAAACCGTGAATACAAAAGTGTGCGGTTTTGTAGCTATTTACAACTAACATAGCTCCTAAAATAAAATTTGAACGGACATTGGAGCTCTGAGGGTGCAGAGCCTTTTATACGTGAATGAAGTTTCGTATTGTAGTAGTCCAGGGACACCGATTGAAGAGTGCAAGACACTGGAAACTCTTCAATGTATAAAAGAAATGTTGTAGTATCACCACTGGGATTCGAACCTCTGTACAATCGGTCATAAGATTGACTCATTTGCCCTATCAGCTACCGTATGTACCCGGCAGCATGGGACAAAATGGCTTTATAAGGTGGGCCTAGTTGGCGCGGATGTAATTCTCGCTTTTTTTTTTAACAGTATTAGGAAAAAAACAATCAATAAAGTTTTTTCTCCCACTTAACAATTTGAATATCATCTTTCTTACGGTTATTAGACTGTTTTGATTTAATATAGTTAAATAACAATTACATGAATTTCTATTTAACGTTTTGGTACCTTCAAATTTCTAACAGTGTATTGTCGTCCCCAAAAATATTTGAAATTGAGTAATACGCCATACGCCAAGTTACTGCAATAATCAGGTTTTCTTAAAACACTCTAACGCTATAAGACAAAATATCTCGTTATTTTTTCTAAACCTGTTTCATCAATATTTTTCAAATACATGACCTTTCTTGTATTGATAGGACTCCCTGATTCCTACATTAAAACTTTGATACGGCACGGATTTGATTCAATTTATTTTTGTTTGTGCAGCCCTTATTTTATATTTATACAAAAGATTAAAGCAACTGAAAATCATCTATCATTATTTGCTATCAATATTGATTTTTATTTTTCAGATCGGATATAAGTTTAACAAACCTTATTCAGTATCTCACTGGCACAAATGAAAATTTTGTCTAAATCAAACATCAAACAAATACTGTAATAAAATTCTTGCGTAAACATTCTGATTCAGTTATAGAATTACGACTACATCTTAAGCATGTAAATAAAATTTTTAAAGATGATTCATTACTTCTAAACGTATTATTTCCTATCCAATGTTACTGCACGAAGAAAAAGATTCACGAAAAATTACGGTTCTATATATTAAAAACATTTCGAATTTTTTTTAAACGCAATCATGATTAAAAAAACCATCCAACCCTGGTTTACACAAATAAAACTTTCTTCATAAATAAATACAAAATAAAAACTTATTTAATAATGAAAGAATAGCCTAATTTCTTGTTTACTTTCATACAGTTGTAGATAATAGAAATGACCTTTAAATAATATTTTAAGATTCAAAAGCATTGCTCAATTGTCTCATAAAGCATTAAAGCATTGAACACCAATTAATATGAATGCTAATATAAATTAAGTAGAAATTAGATTCCAAAGATACGATATTTTCTTGAATAGAATTTAATGGAATTAATACATTAAAATGGAGTTTTAATTAATGATTATAAGGAAATCATCATTTGTTAAAGTCATTTATACATCACAATGAAAAACACCATTACAATTGAAAGTTGTAAGAACCTATGATGAATTTTTTTACTTATATTTTGCTTTAGAAGTAATAGAACATGACACGCATGCTTGCAAGCAATTAATTTCAAATCAAAGTTAACACGCGATTTGGTTAAACCCGTGAAAAAGAAATTATATTTGTATTATGAATTGAACAAAGAGATACAAAAAAGATTTAAATTCAATCAGCAGATAAAAAGAATAGATTTAGTGAAGTTATTAAAGCATGAAGAGGGTGTGGTTGATTATGCAAGAGTTATACGATATAACCAGAATATAAATAAAGTAAATATTAATTAAATTATAATTATAATTTTCATTGCGGTGAAAAGTACGTATATATAGTTAAAAAATTCTTTGCAGACTGACTGCTCAACATACTTCTAACGTTTTTCTATTTTTCTCTATATATAATTAAGAAAATATTGCGACAAAAAATATATTTTAGTCACTTCATGGTTCAAGCATATTTTCCATTATTATTATTATTAAAAATGTGTTAAATTTACAGAAAAAAAAACGGTCAGCTTGATGTGCCAGTAAAATACCGTTTATTTCACAGAAAAATACTGTTATTTAACAACGGAAGCCTGTTTTTTAAGCTGATAGGTACTATTATTTCACCAAAGAACTCTGTTATTTTAACAAAAAACTCTATAAAATAACTATGTCAGAATGGTAGTCGGTAAGAGCCGAATTCACATGATTTGTTAACACCAGGATATGAACCAGGGTCATCTCATTGGGAAGCGAGCGCTCTATCACCCGAGGTCTAGGGTTTGATAATGAAGAAAAATCTTGAACTGTCTTTATCTTAAAAAGTGCTACTTACTGAAATCATATTAAAGTGTAAAAACGTTTAAAGCTATAGTTGCATAACTTACCGAAAAATTATAAAAGACAGATAATAAACTGGTAGAGTATCAATTCAACAATGAAGTTGAATCACAATTTTATTTATACAATGTTCAAAACCATAAAATAATTTCTGAAATGTGAGAGCATTAAGTATAGAAAATAATTTCAAAATGATTTGAAGAAAGGTATCTGACGGTAAGAAAAACTGCATAGTAAAAACTGGAATTTGAAGTGACCTTTTTTAATTCATTTACGGTTAGGGTGGGAAAAAAAGAGAAAAATCAGATTGAGAAAAAACAGTTTTATACCGTCAAATATACTAAAATGAAAAGGAGAATTTTTTGCATCGCGGAAAACTATTAAAAACAGGAAAAAATCCGTATTTATCTTTAAACAGTTATTTTCCGTGAAAAAAAATGTTTTTATTTTCTTTTGTAGAATTTACAGTTATTTTTTTACAGTGTATTTCTTATTTTCAAATTCATCTTTCACCACAAAAAATATTCTTCCAAAGCTGACTCAAAAACACTTTGAAATTACTTCAAATATGTATTTAATAGCATTCAATTATTAAAGCCAGTACCCGAAAGAGAAATAGTCCAACAAAACTAAGGTCCGGAAAGCTTTGAGGCCATTCCTTTTTTGGCCGAATATCAAAAAAATTGCCATTGAAACAATGTTAGACAAAGTTTGCAATAAGCTAGGAGCACCATCTTGTTGATAGCAATAATAGTCATCATAGTCATCCCTGTTCATTGCTCATAGTGTTGGGATTCAACAAAAGAATTTTCTTTAATGTCTATTTTTTTATAAATTTCAGTACTATCTTTCACTTTCTTTTCAATGAAAATCCATGGATGCTTTATTTTCTAGGAAAATTTTCCCCAAACCATTATTGAAGATTCGTTTTGAAGTCTTGGCACCAACTTTTTTTATGTTTTGTGAATCTTGAATCAGATTCTTCCTATCAGTTATGATGGGACTATTGTAGAATAAAAAATATCTTTTCGGTGACAGCAAAATCGTCCTTAGCATGCCATTCGAGAACACAGTTTCTACTCTATTCTTTTTTACCGAAAACGATATTCAAATTCGTGCACTTTAAAAAAAAAGGGGGGGGGGAAAGAACTTTATATTCAATACTAATTTTTAAGAAATAATTTATTCATAACTTAATTTCAAAGCCTTAAAACATATTTTTTCTTATTTATTTAATTTTTTACATCACGAGATAATACTGTATGAGAACTTATTTGACATCCTGTGAACATTTTTAGATAAATGAACGAATCGACACACAAAAAAATTTCTCAGGCTGATCAGAAGATGTGATATTGTTATGGATGTTTAAAAAGTGAAAAGGAGGTTCCGCAAATGAAAAGATGGATAGTATTTTCAAACTCTAACTTAATTTAAAGAATTGACCATAAACTTGAACTTTTGGCCTTATAAATAACCGAATTCGTAAATTCTGAGTTAATAGTTAAATAAACTCGATAGGAAATGAACAATTAAGCGAGCACTCAAGAGAAAATAGCTCGTCATTGTTGGAATCTCTTCTTGATCCCACGTTAACCTTTACTGTTAGCCACATTTGCATAAACAAAGACCTTAATTGGTATTTTTTTATATTCTTAAGTTATCAGCTGATGGGTGCACAAAGCATGATCAGGAAAGTAACTTTTGAATAACATTTAAAAATTAATGCAGGAATTGGAAGGAAGTGCACTCTATAACAAAAAAATCGACACACCAAGAAGCAATCATCCGATTGCTTTGAAATTTCGTATGCTTGAATGTTTTGAACAGATATGGCTGGAATGATACCGACTGGGGACGCATAGTCTTTAGCGACGAATCCCGCTTCCAACTGTGTCCTGACGATCATCGAAGACGTGTTTGGAGTCGCACAGGGCAGAGGGGGGATCCTGCCTTCACTATTGCACGCCACACCAGCCCTCAACAAGGCATTATGGTCTGGGGTGCCCTTTCCTTTGACAGCCGGACCCCTTTGGTCGTCATTAGAGGTACACTTACTGCACAGCGGTACGTCGACGACATCATAAAACCTGTTTAGCTAACGTTCCTTTTGCAGCACCCTGGGCTGGTTTTTCAGCAGGACAATGCCAGACCACATACGGCACGTGTTGCTATGAACTGTCTGCAAGTTTGTCAAACTCTACCTTAGCCTGCCAGATCACCAGATCTCTCTCCCATCGAGCATGTCTGGGATATGATGGGAAGGCGATTGCATCTGGCACGGATTGTTGATGACCGCGTTCGACAATTGGATCGAATTTGGCAGGAAATACCGCAAGAAACCATCTGGGAGCTTTATCGGTCTATGCCACGCCGTGTGGCAGCTTGTTTCCAGGCTAGAGGCTGGTCAACACCTTATTGAACTTGTTACTGTAACTCTGCAATAAATTATTCAATTGTTCTGAAATTTTAATCATTTATTGTTCTGTACATTGTCTTCCTATCCACCAATTTTCGTTTCAATCGGGCAACTCCTCCTGGGTGCGTCGATTTTTTGTTATAGAATGTATATTTCCAACGTCCTTATGAAGGGTTAACTATATTTTTGAAAGCAATAAATTTCCTTTGTGAATAATTTAATAAAATTTAAAAAATAATGTTTTGGAATGAAACTCCTAAGTGTATCTCTTTATATCATTTCGTACGGTTTAAAACTTGATTTCGTTTCAATTCTTCAATACCTATGACAAAAAAACCAAAGACATAGGCAATAAAAAAAGAAATCAAAAAGCCTTTTACAAAACATTTCGAGTTCAGAGAGAACAATTTTTAGGCATTTGTCCTGCTCTCTAGGTAGAAAAGTTTTTGTGTTTTCATGACGTCCGGAGCTGGTACCCCTTGACGTCAACTTCGGATGTCATTTTTATCTTTTCATTGTTTTCTTCTTTAAAATTTTCTATTGGTTTCAAAGATTAGAAAAATTTTACTATTACAAAATAGAAACTTTATAACGATTCATAAATCTGTGTTAATAAGTAATATACATATTCCTTTTTACACAGAATTGGAGCATAGGGCTTCTAGCATAGCTTTCCATCTCATTCTATTTGTGACAAGTTTTTTTGCCTCTCTCCATTTCTTTCCTGTTGTTTTCACTTACAATCGTCCAGCTCCAAGTATTTTTAGGTCTTCCTCTTTTTCTATTGCTCTGAGGGTTCCGATCAAAATTTTTCTTTGCTTTACATTTTTCAGGTTTACGTAGAACATGACCAATCCATTTCTTTTTACGTTTCTTAATCTCTAGATCAATAGGTTTCTGTATTGCTTTTCTACGGATTTCTGCATTTTATGGAACCACTTGATACGCAAAATTTTTCCTAAACAGTTGTTAATAAATACTTGAAGTTTCTTCATCCTATTTTTATTGCAGTGCCGCGTCTCAAATCCATACAGTAGGACAGATTGTACATTAGTATTGAAAATTCTAATTTTTGTAAAATTTGTTAGGTTTTTTCAGAATTTATCAAGAATAGCGTAACTGCGATTAGATTTAGTATATCCCTCAATCGATTTAGTATATCTTCATCAGTTTCTCCTTTGTTAATTATGCTTCCAAGATACTCAAAACTCTAGTTTATTATTTTGTAAGAATATGAAATTTAATTGTTTAGGATTAATTTTCAAAATTTTACTTTTATTTCGGCTGATAATTAACTCCATTGCCTCTACGTTTAAAATGTATGTGTTTGTTTGTTTGTCTTAAAGGGTGTTGGTGAGTAAACGTAAGTCGTCTGCAAAATAAAAAACAGAAAAAGTCAAACTCTTGGGTAAAATTTAAAATTAGTAAAAGTGTAAACTCTTGGGTAAAATTTCTTCAAGAGCAGCCAATGTCAACATTTGACAAATGTTGACATGGGCAAAAAGTTTAATTAGTCGTGAAAAGTTTTAAATTTTATCAGTAGGAGTAAAGTAAGTTTATTAGTAAATTTTATTAGTAGGACAAAGATATCATTTTAGTTCACTTAAAAAGTGAACTAAAATTGTATCTTTGTCAAATTTCAGGTCTAGGAATACATGCTTGCATTAGGCTACAAATTTATTGTTACCACTTTTCGGATTTAAACCATTTTTCTTTAATAAGATATCATTCACCTATTCCTATCTTTAAATTATATCAATAACAATATTTCATCAACTGGAGGGGGGGGGGGGTCTCATGACCATGAAAAATCCCTTAGACCTCTTCATTTTGTAGATTTTTTTTAGGCAGGCTCAATTTACAACTCTTTTTAATCAGCTCATTTAAAGCGCATAATATACATTTGATGTTGTATAGCGGATTCTGGCTCTTATGCCGTAAAACTTTACATTCAACTATCCTCAATAAGAACATACAATTTACTTGATCTCGTTTTGTCATTAATTTTTCCTATCGGAGTACACCTTACTTCGGAACGATTAAATAAAAGCAGCTTGGTTTTCAATATAAATATATTTTAATGTATTAATTAATTATGATTATTATAAATGTATTTAATTTGATGTCTAACATAAATTTATTTTTATAATATATATTCTTTGGCTGAACATTTTATTATAAAAGCCATTGAAAAGGTTGCAGACAAAGGAAGACAAAGTTGGTCTAAGATATTTAAATTCCTACTTTATTTCAAAGTGCCGAAACCCTGTCTTTTAAAATTATAGCTATTATATTAATAAAATTTAATAGATTTCCCCAACATACTCAAATAAAGCCGGAATAGCCTGGTTGGCAGGGCGAGAGTCCGAATCCAGCTACTAAAGATTCCCCATGTAGTAAATCGTGACTGGTGCATGTTAAATCTGTCGGGTCATGAAGTCCTCCTTGTTCAAATAGCAAAATATACCTCTTTGGGTACTGAATTGGAGATTGATCGTTCTCTGATTCAGGTCAGAATTACGATAGGTGGATGAATGAATGAATCTATGAATGGGTCCACCCTATAAACGGGTGTAACGTATGGGTGTGGCAGAAGATGAATTCTTGACCATAGATGGCGCCACTAGAAAACAAGAATAATCGCAACCATTGCCTTAAGGGCCTACGACAACAGCAACAACTTAAAAAATTTTAAAAGGAAAGATCAGAATGAGGCTTATGCAAGCTCATTTAAATCACATCGCGAAAAAAACTTATTTATAAATGTATCTGTGAATGAAAGATTCATTCAAATAAAACTGATTATATCTCCCAAGGTCACGAACAAAAGTAATAAAATTACTGAAAATGACAGGTTAGAGTTTTATTTGATTATAACAATAAATATCCAGTTTTACTAAGCAGCGAAATCTATTATTTGTGACTATAATACAATTTATATCTAGTCATTTAATCATTTTGACTTAGGAAATAGAGGCAGAAACTAAAAAGAGGGTCAGCTGAAAATTATCTTGACCGACGGTCTCTCCCAACACAGGTAAAAAACCTTCCCGTAATGAAAGTTGTCGGGCCCCACCGCAGATAAAGATAATTGATGATAAACTTTCTGACGCATATGGCTCCTTGAACCTTACTTGTAGACCTACCTACCTTTCAAATATAGATAAGTTTTTTGCTCATAAATGGTAATGATCTATTATCGAAATGTCGAAAAATCAATTAATTAACAGGAGGAAACAGTCCTAGAGATGATGATGATTTATTTGTTAGCATTAGAAGTGCGCATGTATAATGATTTCCATTATACCTTTTATTTTACTTCAAATATATTTTATTATTTTTATGCTTTTTTCACATGAGAATAAGAGAATGAGCTTTTGGAAAAAAATTTTAGGTCTACTATACAAATGACAATTAATAAATTTCTGTTACACGTTATTCATTATTAATTTTTTAATAGAATAATTTTCCGTTTTTTCATTTTAAACAAAAATAAAAGTAGAGCAGTCTCGTACAAGTTTTATAATTACTTGGAAAATATATTGGAACTTAATTATCTTATGGGAAAAAATATATGCTTTGTTTCATTTCATTTTACTCAAAAACACATATATATTTCACTACTTTTTTGCATTTTTATTTATTTAAGAGAGTACGGTTTTGGGGTAAAAAATGTAGGTCTACTATATAAATTACTGTTAAAAGATTTCAGTTACAAGGCAATCATTATTATTTTCTTTAATAGAATAATTTTCTAATTTTTTTCGTTTTAAACAAAAATAAACGCAGATAAATCTGGAGCAGAAGAAGAAAAGAATATAAAATAATTTTTTTTAAACTGTAAGGGTTTAGTTTAAAATGAAATTTATAGAAGGTTAATACTTTTTTTAAAGAAATTAGTTGAACTAAGCTAAGTAGTTGAAAACCAATTAAAATTTATTACATTTAGAATATATATATATATATATATATATATATATATATATATATATATATATATATATATATATATATATATAATGGTTCAAGTTTTTCTAAATACTGTTTTCAGTTTTACAGAAAGATAATTTGTATAATATCAGTGAAGTTTTGCATTTAGTTTACTTGTGTTTAGGTGTGAAATAAATTAACAATAGCACATTTATTTCAAACTAGTGTTCTTAAATAACAGAAAATCAGTTTAGAGCGAAATGTCTTGTGTCATATTTTCACGATGCTCAGAAAGTCGATTAAAACTTAACAGGTGCTACACGGACAAAATTGGCAGCAACAAATTTATTTAAATATATTTTTTTAATCAATAGACAAAGATTTAAAAACATATTCTTTTTTCATATTTTCTGTTATGTTTTTCTATCTAATTGATGCTATATGACATAAAAGACAAATTGCGCTGAGTTATTTATAATATCATTAAGCTAACTTAAATTATTTGATGCATTTTGTCAAAAATGCATTACGTGGAACTAATTAGCAAAAAGTTATTTTATAACACGAATCACCAAAGAATTTTTAATTTTGGAAAAAAAATCTACTCTAAACTGCGAAAGAAATTGATGACAACAAATTTGTTTCAAATTAATGTTCTATTTTACTAGGCGAAGATGATCCCAAACTAATTAATAAAGGTGGAAAAAAGAGCCTAATAAATCTCCATCCTGACTGTTTAAATCTATTGAGTTTGAACGCTGGTGGTCGCATTAATACTCGCTCAGATGAATAAATAGCTGGTATAAGGGAGGGTACTCATTAACAAAGCAATAATTAATCTTTACCCGTTTACCCGACCGCCATCTTGCTGACTGCAGATTATTCTTTGACCTAGCCAATCAACTCTGAACCAATTATAAATGAGAATAACAAATTGAGGTTGCTTCTACTGCTCATAGAGAATGGAAATTTACTTTTTATATTCAAGTTCATTAGTTTGGGCTATGACCAAGAGGCTTTTAAAGTAGAAATAAAATTGATTCAGTCGTTTTAATGCATATTTATTACTTAAGTACTTAAATTAATAAATGAGTAAAACTATTTATATTGTATTTTCTGTTCGAATAATGTAGAAATGTAAGATATACTTGTTTTAAATTTCACGAACGCTTTCTCGTTGACCAAAAGGTGCACTTTCTTGAACAACTTCCATTATTCTGCACCAATCCTTGATTTACTCATGTATTCAAAATAATTTTAATGTTTATTGATTATTTCTGACGGACAATTTTATTTTATCAAGCGAAACAGTTGATTGTTTTCAAATGTTCAAGCAATCAAAATACTAGTTTCAAATCTCAAATGAAATAGGGTACAGCCATTCGGGGTTACTTAAACCACTTTTCAATTTAAGACATCCGTCAATTGTTGGCCCATTTACTAACTAATTTCTGTAAGACTTTGGTGTACAATCACACTATGTTTGCATGCTTGAAATTTTTCTAAAATGTGTTTAAGTTGTCCCAAATAGAAAAAACACACGATGGCAAAAATAATTCAATATTTGACTTATGTTGTAGATAATGGGGAAAACAAGAGATTAGAACAAATGTGCATAGATTGTTCAAAACATTTATAAGTTAAGATCAAAGTGTCAAAGTATTTTTACATTTTTATTTCAGGTAACTTAAATATTAGTTAAAAACAAACACTTTGGTATTTGCTACGTTGTGCAGAAAACTGCAGTGTATTTTAATGTATTGAAAAACGTTGAAAGAAAGATATAATCAATACAGTAAACCAATCATAGAAGTTCTGTTTTAGATTTCGTTTAGAAATATTTATAACGAGCTCAACAGTATAGTTTAGTGATTAAAGTCATATAACGAATAAATTTATCATGAAATTATCGCAAATAAAAGTAAAGGTTAATAAACTTAACATTCACTGTTAAAAAACTGTGAAACTGAACTCCAAAAATGGTGGCAACTACTTTACACCAAAATAGTGTTCTACTTCACCAAAGCCAAAGGATAGTTCCTGGTGCTGTGAGACACGTAGAATGTTCTTTTATACACTAATTGGTGTAAAGTTATAATTATAATTTATGATTACAGTGAGAAAATTGTAAATTATTTATATTAAATAATATAAAAATTATAATTAATTTATAATTACAGTACAATTTATAATTACAGTGAGATATTATACACATAGGAATCAGCAGTTATTTTTACGACACAATATGAAGTTAGACAGAGCGCTACACAGAGAGAGGGAGAGTTAAACCGAAATAAATCTGAATTAAATTAGGCTTAAATAAGGCTTAATTACTAGGCTTAATTAGGCTTACGTAGGCTTAATTAGGCTTAAGTAGGCTTAATTAGGCTTAAAAGAACAGAAGAGGATATAAATTATAAAACATTTAACATAGTTTACAGAGACTTAAAAATTAAAATATAAATATCCTTAGAAAATATTTAATTTATGGTGTAAAGGCGAGTAATCTTGGCATTTTTAGTAGTAATTAAGGCATTTTTGGTGCTTAGATTTTTCATATATCGTTTAAAATGCTTATGAAAGGTCGATTTCCTTCACAACTTTCAGGGTTTTAAACATCAAATTCGGAGAGATATTACACCAACATTGGCTGAAAAACACGCACAGTATTGAAATATACATATATATATGATGCAAAACTTCACTGAGACATGCAACTGACTGTATGAAATTTCACAATCAAACTCAAAATAGCATTGCTAAAACCTGCGTCCAAAATTTACTCAGAAATAGCCTAAGTTACCCCAGTGGTATAAGAAACCTCCTACAAATGGTCATCGATCACTACACTGTTAAAAAAATTGGTGTGAAGTAGCTACAATTTTTAATGTTGAGGTAAACTAAGTACATTTTTTAATACTGGACTGTAATTATCACGCAAATAATTATTTAAAATTGACAAAATAACAATCGCTTTAAAGAATTAATACAAATATATGATTAAAAATATTCTTGTTTCTTAAACGAAATGTTTTTACTATGAAGCCATAAATTGAATGCGCATGAAAATAGACGTTGCAAGTAAAAAAAATTAATTGAATTATAACAGGGAAAACGTAAATAAAAAAATGTGATTACAAGCACTGTAAGAAAATTTAGTTTACCTCAACGCCAAAAATAAAATTTTTTAACAATGCATTTTTTATTATGTTCTTACATCTCTCAAAAAAATAGGTAACTATAATTCAAATATTTTAGCTGTAATTCAAAAATTCCATGAGCTAAAATGGAAATAGTCTGATGATGAAGCATGTTGTGGGGGGTTTAATTTGACTACATAACTGTTTAATATGTGTGTCATCATGTGTGTTCCAAGCTCAGTACTTTTTAATCAAACATGAAAAATCACTTTGAAAAATTTTCTTACAATACACAGACTGATCGTAAAGACACGGTTTCCAGTAGAACACTGAAGTGAAGCATCACTGGCTGCTGTCAGTGAGCAGGTAGGTGACCACTTTGATTAGGTTGCGTTGTGACCAAGGGTGCACGGTATCGATCCTCGTTAAACTGTTCTGCCGTAAAGTGCTCGACTTCGCACACAAGTTGGCGGGCTACCAAAACGGAGCA
Organism: Parasteatoda tepidariorum; assembly: GCF_982258835.1. Lineage (NCBI taxonomy): Eukaryota > Metazoa > Arthropoda > Arachnida > Araneae > Theridiidae > Parasteatoda > Parasteatoda tepidariorum. The sequence continues at coordinate 83,273,365 of NC_141765.1, forward strand.
GGCATTCCCTCTGCAGAGAATCAAAATTGTGATGGCATATCTTCGGATCATCCTCAGAGATGCTTCCCAGACCGTCGCCTATATCTCGTTGTGCAGCTCTAATACGACGTAAATTAAATACCTACCAATCTACCTGACAGCACACGGAGAAAAAATATATTCTGGCGAAAACGTGAATTCTGGTAACTATCATGAAAAATATTCAAATAATTTAACTAATAATTTTACTACTTGTTATAGGCTTATCGGAAATTCTGGTTTTGAAAGTTATAGTTTTTTTTTACGCAAACATGCAGTAAAATTAGAACACTGAAAAGTAAATTTAACAGAAAAAATGGTTTTTCATGTCATTCATAGAAGAATCGGGGCTGCGATAGCCTGGCTGGTAGGGTGTTCGGTCCATGTTCGATAGGCCATGAGTTTGGTCCCAACCAGCCGAGGACTTCCCGTGTATAAAATGGTGACTGGTGCACGCTAAATCTGTCGGGGTCGCAAAGTCCTCCAAGTTTCCATAACAAATCAATCGGAGACAATAAATCAACGGTACTGGATGATGATGCTCTGGTTCGGGTAAAAATTACGATCTGCGGAGGGATGGATGGTGTGTGCGTGTGTCTTCCCTGTAAAGAGGAGGTGACGTATGCATGCTGTCTCTGGATTATCATCAGGGATGTTTCAAAGATTGTAGCCAATAACCAATTCTGCAGCTCTATTGCGACCTAAATAATGTAGCAACCACTACTACTTGAAAGATGATAATCAGTCACAAGATCAACTTAGTGCGGATAAACCCATGAACACATTAATTCTGGTAGAACGCGAAAGACAGGTGCCATTTCCAAAACCATGAGTCTTTTTTTTACATTCAAACAAAGACAGATAGACAGGTAACGTAAATAAAAGTACAAAAGTATCATAGAAGTATCATAATGAAATTACCAGATTATTTTTCAGAATGTATCATTTATTATACTATTTATTTGGTAATTTTGATGACTGCCTTTCATCAAATAGAATGGTAATTGTTATATGTTTACCCTGCTCTGATTTGTTATGTTTAAAATAGTTTATTCAAGTTGTTGATAATAAACAGACAAAATATGAGAGAAGCGGATTCAAATTCCACCATAACCTGGAATGCATCTTTGCGCTGTCTTTCTCAAATTTGTGCTATTCGATAAAGATTTACAAATCATTCCTTGTATTTAGAACACGAACCTGCATATGTAAGCAAATGTAAATATGTAAAGCAAATG